>NC_090777.1:4620000-4750000 GCF_040054535.1 Antennarius striatus | reverse complement strand
TTCCTTTGTAGATACTTAATTTTGTTGCACTGGGTTTTTGGTTTGGGATATTTTTTTTTGCACTGTAAATATTTTTTCACGAGTTATTGTGGTGTGAATAAAAACCCCACCAAAAATTGAACTGTTGCGGCTGGCCATCAAGTTATTTCTTTACGGCATACACGAACCCGTCACATTTGGTGTCAGAAGTGGGATGGCCAGCCGAAGGAAAAGACGGTCGCAACATAAGAAGTTGGAGCCAGAGGAGGCAGAATTGGCTACCAGGGAGGAAGAAACGCAACCTTTGGGTGAGCTCATTGGTTTAATGAGACATTTTATGGAAGGCCAGCAGAGGAGAGACGAGGGGTTCCTGGCAGAGCTGAAAGGACTCCGGGCTTCGATGCCAGTACCCCAAACGGCCGAGTTGAAGCCTGCAGTGCACAATCTGGCGCCTGCAGAGGCCGTGTCACCAGCTGAAGGGTCGTCCATGAGCCTCCGGCTGGATCTACCAACACCTGCTCCACGACGGGCCCGCAGCTCTCCCATAGACCCTCACAGGATGCACGTGAGTAGCAGAGACGATCTTTACAGACTTGAGGCGAGACCATACGGCGACCCCAAAATTCCCCCATACGTGGCTGGAGAGGATATCGAAAGCTACCTCCTGCGCTTTGAGCGCATGGCCAAGACGTGGGGATGGCCGCAGTCGGAGTGGGCGTGCCGCCTGGTGCCATTGCTCAGTGGAAAGGCGCTGGAGGCCTACACAGCAATGGACGAGGAGAGGGCCCACCAGTACCCCGACCTGAGGGAAGCGCTCCTGGCCAAGTTTGATGTTTCACCAGAGACATATCGGCAGCAGTTCCGGGCCAGTATGGTGCCTCAAGGAGAGAATCCAACGGAGACTTACCACCGCCTGAAGGGACTCTATCGGCGCTGGATTCGGCCTGAACAGCACACGAAGGAGCAGATTGGTGAGCACATCATTCTGGAACAGCTTCTGCGTGTCCTGCCGGCCGACATTCGCACCTGGGTGAAGGAGCATGAGCCTGCAGATGGGCTAGCAGCGTCCAAGCTGGCGCTGCAATACATCAATGCCCGACGAGGAGGCCCAGCAGCACACCCAGGCGGTCCAGGTCGACAGTTCCAGGCGCAGCCCCGACCAGCAGGCAGAGGAAACTACCAGCCATCCTCGAACCCCAGCTCAGCAGCCAGTCAGCAAGGTACCGGTAAGGAGCTAATCTGTTTTTATTGTCAGCAGCCAGGGCACAAAGCCTCTCTGTGCCCACTCAGAAAGGCGAAGCTTACTGGTGCTTGTTACACTCCGCGAGCTGAGGAGGTAAAAACTGCAGCACAACGGCAGCGTTTTAAGGACGTTGTCATTAATGGACAGCCTGTGAGTGCGCTTATTGACTCTGGTAGTTTTTTAACCCTGGTACGGAGAGACTTGGTGCCCACCGGGGTGATTGACTGTAGCTCACAGGAGGACATTATGTGTGTGCATGGTGACAGGCATTCCTACCCCACGGCAGAACTGACAATTGTGGTGGAAGAGCAGCCGTATTTGATGACTGTGGGGGTGGTGGAGAAGTTGCCTGTGGCTGCCATTTTGGGATGGGACCTACCGGTGCTGCTAGATGTACTGCGGGAAGAGGGGAATGAGGACATGGATGGTGTGAAGGCTCTGTCAGGACTCGTGATCACCCGGGCCCAGGCTAGGGCTGGGGTGACTGCTGAGCAAACCAGGGACCCTTGTTTGGACCCATTTCCCACCTTGGACAGTGACCTGTTTGAGGGAGGGAACAAGGGTCCACGGAAGTCTCGCCGGCAGCGGCGATTTGAAAAACGGCTGAACTCGAGGGGGCCGGACTGTAAGGAGGGGCTTTTAAAGGACATGTGGGAGGTGCCAGAGAACATTGGGACTGTACAAAAGGAGGATGTGTCTCTGAAGCCATTGTTTGATAAGGTGGTTGCGGGGCTGGATGCGGAAAAGGGCAACAAACAGTGTTTTATTGTAGAAAATGGTGTTTTGTATGCTGTGGCTGATGGTGTTAAGCGCCTAGTGGTGCCTGTGTCCTGCCGACAGATGATCCTGCACTTGGCACACACCTTGCCCTGGGCAGGTCATCTAGGTCGCAACAAGACCTTTTTACGCATGAGTTCCCGTTTTTATTGGCCCTCCATGTATGCGGATGTTCAAACGTACTGCAAAACATGTCCCACATGTCAAAAGACCGCTTATGTGCGCCAGTCAGACCGTGCTTTCCTCCAACCAATGCCCATAATCTCCACCCCCTTTCGGCGCATAGCAATGGACATAGTTGGCCCATTGGTAAAGAGCAGTAGGGGGCACCAGTACATTTTAGTTGTGTCGGACTATGCCACGCGGTTCCCAGAGGCATTTCCCTTACAGACGGTCACTGCCCCTGCTGTGCTGCGCTGTCTCGTACAGTTGTTTTCCAGGGTCGGCATTCCTGAGGAGATCGTGACAGATCAGGGAACAAACTTCACCTCCCGCCTACTGCAGCTCTTCCACCGCCAGCTGGGAATCTCTCCAATCAAGACTACCCCGTACCATCCGCAGACGGACGGCTTGGTGGAGAGGTTCAACCAGACGCTGAAGAAGATGCTGCAGAAGTTCGTAGCAGACACTGGGCGGGACTGGGACCGATGGTTACCCTTCCTCTTGTTCGCATACAGGGAGGTTCCTCAAGCCTCCACCGGGTTCTCCCCGTTCGAGCTGTTGTATGGCTGGGACGTCCAGGGGCCATTGGATCTCCTGCGGAAGACGTGGGAGGCGCCTTCGTCTGCAGCCGGTGATCGGAGTGTGGTCCAGTTCGTGCTGGAGATGCGGGATCGGCTGGCAGAGTACCGGGAGGAGGCTGAGGTCAACCTGCGAGAGGCCCAGCAGTCCCAGAAGGCGTGGTACGACAGACAGGCCCGACACAGGGAGCTCCAGCCCGGCCAGAAGGTCCTGCTCCTACTGCCATCCTCCACCAGCAAGCTGCTTGCTAAGTGGCAGGGCCCTTACACCGTCCTCCGGAAGATGGGTCCTGTCACTTATGAGATCCACCAGCCACAGAAGAAAAAGGTAAGGCAGACGTACCACGTTAACCTGTTGAAGGAGTGGAAGGAGGCTCCTGTTCCGGTTCCTGTGGCGTCCCTGCTGGTGACGGAGGTGGACAGTGAGGGGGAGGAGGAATCGTCCCTGGCCAGCGTCAACCAGCCTGCCGAACCAGCTCTCGACCACCTGTCTGCGGTCCAGACCAACCAACTCGGCGAGGTGTTCCAGAGAGTCGCCAAGCTGTTCGCCGCCAACCCGGGGAAGACTGCTCTGGTGGAGCACATCGTCCGCCTGAAGGAGAGGGGGCCAGTCCGGCAGCGGTCCTACAGGGTGCCACAGCATCTGGTGGAGAAGCTCCTGAGGGAAGTGGAGGAGATGCAGCGCCTGGGGGTGATCGAGCCATCGCAGTCCGAGTGGTGCAGTCCAGTGGTCATCGTGGTGAAAAAGGATGGCTCGCTCCGCATCTGCATCGACTTCCGGAAGCTCAACGCCATGTCGGAGTTTGATGCTTACCCGATGCCCCGGATCGACGATCTTCTGGAGAAGATTGGCCGAGCGAGGTTCATCACCACCCTCGACCTCTGCAAGGGCTACTGGCAGGTGCCCCTGGAAGAGTCCAGTCGTCCATACACGGCGTTCCGGACACCTGCTGGGCTCTTCCAGTTCACAGTCATGCCCTTCGGTCTGCATGGAGCTCCTGCCACTTTCCAGAGGCTGATGGACCGTGTCCTGCGGGGGTGTGAAGACTGCAGTGCTGCCTACCTGGATGATGTGGTCATCTTCAGCGCCACCTGGGAGGAGCACTTGCAGCACCTGGAACGAGTCCTGAGCAAGATCCAGCAGGCGGGCCTGACACTGAATCCGGCCAAGTGTCAGTGGGCCCAGGAAGAAGCGCGGTATCTCGGCTATCGGCTGGGACATGGAGAGGTCCGGCCGCAGATGGACAAGGTGGAGGCCATCCGCAGCACTCCGCGGCCGTGCACCAAGAAGCAGGTGAGGTCTTTCTTGGGCCTGGCTGGCTGGTACAGGCGGTTTGTTCCCCAGTTCGCCACCATCGCTGCTCCGCTGACCGCCCTCACGGCGAAGGACCAGAGGAATCCGGTCACCTGGAGTGAGGACTGCGAGACCGCCTTCCAGACCCTGAAGACCTGCCTGTGTTCGTCACCTGTGCTAAGGAGCCCCGACTTCAGCCGGAGGTTCCTGGTCCAGACTGATGCGTCGGCCGTGGGACTGGGAGCTGTCCTGACCCAAGGTGCGTCAGGAGAGGAGCAACCGGTTTTGTACCTGAGCCGTAAGCTGCTTCCACGAGAGACCCGGTACTCCACTGTGGAGAAGGAGGGCCTGGCCATCAAGTGGGCTCTGGAGAGCTTGCGGTACTACCTGCTGGGGAGGGAGTTTGACTTGGAGACTGACCATCGAGCGCTAACATGGATTAACTCGATGAAAGAACACAACAGTCGTCTCACCCGCTGGTACCTGTCCCTGCAGCCGTTCCGGTTCCAAGTCCGCCATCGGGCGGGCAAAACCAACGTTGTGGCGGATTATTTATCAAGGTTGCCGCACATCGTCAACCTCGGGGAGGAGAAGGATAATGTGATGGAGCGGTAGAGACCGCGCCGTCCATCACCGTTCATCTTCGCTCCGCGCGCCTCTCTCTCGCGCAGGAGAGCGGCTGCAGCGGAGCTGTCATTTTTTTCTGGCAGGACCGCAGGAGCGCGGTCCCGCTCACTGGTTTGCCTGTGGTGCATTCGCGGGTGAGTTGTCCACCAAACTGTCGCGGTGGTGCGTCGGGGGTGCACACCCGGCGCCCATGCGTGCTTCCTGGATGCAAATGCTCACCTGTGGATGTTGCTCCGCCCCTGGAGTGGGCCAAACCGAGGCTCTACGGAGGTGAGCCTTAAATAGCGCATTGTGGCGCGCTATTCAGACAGGACTGTACCATTTGGTACGTTGTGGAACTGATTTGTATTTTGTTGACATTTTGCTTTATGTAAACAGCCATATGAGGGGAATTTATGTTTTATTCTGTTCTGGTTTTATTTTGTAAGAGGTTTTTCTGTTTGTAGATTATTATATTAGCTATTGTAAGAACAACCCCATTCAATTAATGTTGGTATGCCAGGGGAGGGGCATGGGGTTATTTAAGGGCTGCATTTTTGTTTCATAGGGTGGTAGTTGGAGTCGGAATAGGGATTGGTGAGAGTCGGAGAGTTGAAAGGAGCGAAAGTAGAGCAATTGGTAAATGGTTATGGTTGTGGATTTCCTTTGTAGATACTTAATTTTGTTGCACTGGGTTTTTGGTTTGGGATATTTTTTTTTGCACTGTAAATATTTTTTCACGAGTTATTGTGGTGTGAATAAAAACCCCACCAAAAATTGAACTGTTGCGGCTGGCCATCAAGTTATTTCTTTACGGCATACACGAACCCGTCACACATATATATATAGATTTTTTTTAATGTAACTATTTGATAAAAAATATAGTATTTATAAAGGATGAGATTGAAAGGATATATATTTAAATATTAGTAGGTATGGTCTATTCTCACAAGTCACATGAAACTTCTGTTTAAATGCAGTTCTTGCTTTTAGATTTTAGAACTTAGAACCACTCTTTCTGTCCATTAATCGATGTGAACACAACAAAAACAAAATAATCTTGTCTCTCATTGTACAACATAGTGAAGAAAATAAAAAGTCCTGACTTGCGGGACCGACCAAGTTTAACGTTTTTTTTTTTAAACTAAAAACCTTCTCAAAGGTTTAATTGAAGTCAGTTAGTTGATGAATTACAGGTGGAATTAGTGGGGAAATAAAAACATCAATAACAAAAAGACTGATATCACCCCCCCCCCCCCACCCCAACAGTCATGACTGTCCAGACAGACCCCCCCCCCCCCAGCACAGAAACAGCAAGAGTAACAGAAGTCACGGGTTCATCACCTGGAGGGTCACTGAGGTCATGTCAGGTTCACCCACCGTGGAATGACACCCATTAAATCCCCACTCAAAGTCCAGGGACCGGCGATCCTTCACGATCTTTACTGAGATAGTTATACATCAAACAAATCTATTGCTAAATCAGATAAAAGAAAAAAATCAAAAGCTAATGTAACTTTTTTTTAAAAATTCACATAAAATATTCCTCAATGACATTCGCAAAATCTATTTTAATTTCAAATGCATGAAAACTGTTTAAACTTGAACGCTGTTTATATCAGTGTCTTAGTAACGATTGTATTCTAAAGGCTTATTTCTGCATTTAAACTGTATGTGTGTGTGTGTGTGTGTGTGTGTGTGTGTGTGTGTGTGTGTGTGTGTGTGTGTGTGTGTGTGTGTGCGTGTGTGTGTGTTTTGAATGCACAAATCCCTCCCCTCTATAAACTCCAGCCTAAATCCAATGTGAACTTGTCATCTTCTGCATCCCCCTAATAGCCCCTTTATGTCCTCCTACCCCAAAGGAACCAATGCTGGGGTGTGTGTGTGTGTGTGCGTGCATGTGTGTGTGTGTGTGTGTGTGTGTTTGCACATGAGCCCCAGCTACCCAGTAATTAAACTAAAAGTCTCTTCCATAAATCACACTCGTCTTCTCCTTTTCTTCCTCTCTATAACACCTCCTCTTCTCCTCCCGAGTGATGGAGCGAAGGTTACGTGAACCAACAGCATCCACACACTATAACACACACACCTGACACACACCTGATTCAATCTGCTGTCCACTATGGCCTCCACACCATCATCATCTCAGTTTTTCTTTAAAAAAAAGAAAAGAAAAGAAAAGTGATTTCTCCAGAGAAGAAACACTAACTGCTGTAGATACACCATAAAGGCGGCGTGTGAAACGCACAAGCATCGCACTGCGATACACGACCAGTGGAACGTGACAACATCTGGTGCGTCATCTATAGGGTGCACAATGAAACCCAGTTGGAGACTCTCTTCTGCTTCTTTTTCTAAACCGTGATCTCCACAGTCGTCGCTGTGAATAAACAAACACAACGACAACTTTCACATCCAGTGGGGTTCATTGGTGAAACAACGCGACACAAACAGCTGCTCTAAGCACAGCAGCTCCTCTCGGGCCAAACCGGGACACCCGACACCCCACCAGCGCCTGACAGACAGCTGACCGCTGCTGATCTCGCTGCTATCTGACATCTTTAGAACGCCGCTTCTATTTTAACGTCTCTCAGGAGAGTGACACATGTGTGTGTCCCGTCTATAGATAGAGCCCAGGTCCCGGCAGGATGGACACGCCGTCACCAGGCTAGCGCTCAGGCTAATTAGACATGCTTGTGGTATTTGTTGCAGTCAAAGCTCACCTGTCCTGCAGGCAAATACAGGGGACAGAGCAGTACTGCAACACTATGCAGTTCTACACCATGTGCTGATGAGATATGTGTGGATATCTACTTTAACGCTGCCAGGAATGTAATGGAACTATAATTATTTTAAAAAAAACAAGCATTCATCTCAGAAAATTAAAGAAAGCTCTGTACGCTTCATTACAACTTTGTGCAACGAACATTTTTTATCTTTATTTTAATCTTAAAGCCTCTTTGGTTGGACTTGATATGAACACACATCGATGAGGGAAACGCCTCAGGGGAGACTTGACCCTTTAACCTTTAACCCCCCCCACCCCCCACGACAACGTTTGAAGATGTTTCTCTGGGAGCGAAGGAATCACAACTTCAACAAAGAAAGGAGTGACAAATAAATGACACACTTTCCCTCCAACAATTCAAAAACAGCAGCCTGGGAGAACACACACACACACACACACACACATTCAGACACACACATGTATGCAAGGTGGAAGCGTAAGAAATATCTAGTCACTTCCACACGTACCTTAATGAAGGTGATCCAGATCGGGACGTCGGCCCATGCGGAGGAAAGTGGTCGCTGAAGGCACAGTCTCTCCTCCCTGGAAGCTGAATCAGCAGTGGGGAGTTTAAGGTTGCAGAGAGGAGAGGAAGAGGAGGAGGAGGAGGAGGAGGAGTAACATCAGAGCAAACGAGACAAAAGAAGAGAAGAAGGACCTGCCTCACAGTCTATTGGATGGGGTGAAAAGGGAGCACAGGACCCCATGTAGGTCAAAAAGAGGGTAAAAATAGTGTGCAATAAAAAAAAAAATGCAGAGGTTTCTGTAGGAGGATTGGGTTTGAAGTGATGACTGGGCAGTGAAACACGTCAGTCCGACCCTCCACGCCACACCAGGCCATGTAAAGTTAGGACGAAGACAGCTGATCACACTGCCAGAGAAGGAGATGGAGTGAGAGACTGAGTGCTGACAGAGCTGAAGGACAAATCGAAAAGAGGGAGGGAGGGAGGAAGGGAGGGAGGGAGAGCGTGAGTGGAGAGAGACAAATGAGACAGTGGGTGAGGAAATCAGAAAAAAAAAATCAGGTTGATTAAAGAATGACATCAAACGTAGCAAATGAGGGAAGAGGGAGAAATTATAGATAGAATTAAAAAAAAAAAAAAAAGTTAGCCGCTTATATGAGACGTATGGAAAAATGGAAGTCTGGAAAATGGGAAAGATGATGGGGGGGGGGGCAAGAGAACAGAAAAAGCATGGCAGAAGGTAAAGAAAGTTTAGATGAATCAAAAATAGAATAACGCAAAAAAAAACACACAAAAAAACGAGACAAGAAGGAAGTAAAAAGACATTGAAAGGGGGACATTTAAGAGTAAACTCAATTATATCTTACTCTTTCTCGTCCTTTAGCCCCCATATTCCACTTTCCTGATAACTCATCCATTGCAGACAATTCCTCCAAAATAAAGAAATGAAAGACATCAAAAAATGTTGAGCAGAAAAAATAAGAAAGGTTCTTGGGTAAAACTCAAGTAATACCGCTCTCAGGCAGTGTGTCGGCTGTTTCGGGGTTTTTTTCCTTTCAATTAAAAAAAAAAAAAACAAGTTAGAAACAGAACAGAGAGGGGGTGGAAGACAGGGGTGCAGCGTGATCAGAGGAAACCCCCACTGTCCCAGGGCTTTTATACCAAGGTAAGAACCAGAGCCGTCCACCAGCCCACCCTTCCAGCTGTAGTCCGCTGCCTTATTTAGTGAAGTGTGGCAATAAATAGACTCCCAAGAGCTGCAACGGGGTGTCTGGGTAGAAGTAGGTGGGTGGGGGACTAGGGTGGACAGGGTGGGGACACCAGGAGGTGAGGCAGGGTTATCCACTCATGTTTAATCATCTGTTTTCATTATGACGACCTTTTAATGTGTGTTTGGAAAAATACTTGCATAAATCCTAATAATAAAGCTGCACTTGACGGTCTAGCATGTCTAACCTGGGGGGGGGGGTTGCTGGGACGGGCATTCAGCAGGACTAATCAGGACACCATTTGGAAACATTATGAAGTTGAAAGCAGTAAAATGTCTTCAGGGTGGATTTGGAGAAGTTCCTCTATCAATATCATACTAACAATGTGCATACAGTACATACATACTTACAGTGCAGCAGAGACTGATCCCCTGAAGGGGGCAATAGTGCTGCTTCTGGATGAAAAATAAGAATACACTATATTAAAAGTAGACAGAAGGAGATGAGAGAGACAATGGCGAAACTTTGGAAGTTGGACTGCAACATCAAAAAAATCCCGTGTTTTTGTCAAACGTAGACGTTGAATATTGTTATTTATTCTTAAATAATTTTACCATCAAAAGCCTTTTCTCTGTGTGTTTTTCTTTGTCGTTTTATAGAAGAAAGCATGTTTGAGGCGTCACTAAAGCCAAATATAAACGTCAAAGTCACTGTCCTGCTGACTCAGCGTTTCAATAAAAGCCCATTTTTCTGGTGAAACCAGCCTAAGTTTTACTGATGATTACTAAAGAACACAAAAAGCTAGAAGCACACTTTTTTTCCTGATGAATGAAGACAGTCTACAAGCAAACCTTGGTTTTCGAACGCTTTAGACATCCAACAAATTGGAATTCGACCAAAAAATTTGGAATTTTTTTGTCTTAGAATTTCAAACTAAGTTTGGAAGTCGAACGCAAAACAAACGCCTTTTATTTTACTGTATTCAATAATTTTTCACTTAATTTGCGTTCCATTGCCTATGGTGCGAGTTACGGTACCGTAAACTTCTGTCCAAAAGACGACGGTAACTCTGATTACGTCGATGTTTCTTTCTTTCTTTCTTGTGTTTGCTTCTTTCTTTTACATGATATAAATTTACATTGATATATAAATGGCATTATGAAATAACATACTACGTTGAAAAAAGGTATTTTTCTAGCATCTTGGAACGGATTAAGACCATTTACATTATTTGTAATGGGAAAAATGCATTTGGAATTCCAACAAATCGCTATTCGAACAGCCTTCCGTGACGAATTGTGGTCGGAAACCGATGTCTGTTGTTCTTCAAAGATCGTTTAAAGCACCCTCAAATCGCTGGTCAGCCGCTGGCCGCTGCTCTGGTGAAGCTGGCAGTCAGTGAGGGAATAGTTTAGTTCAGTATTAAAAATATGACACACATACCACCGTCAGTGGCTTCTGATGTGTAGGGCTAAACTGCCACTGTTAGCATCCTAACATTCTAAGCGGCAGTGGTAAACATTATGGACCCTATTTGATGTTCGAGGGCCTGGTGTTTACCTGCACTAAAGCCCAGGAACGTCTCCACCATCTCCATCCACAGGCAAAGGCACAGAAGCACAAACGTATTGAAGGGTATCAACATGGCATCTGTTGTTCTGTCAAGAACATGTTAACGTGCTAAGAAAACCAGATAGCTCCAAGGCCAATGAAGCATGTATATCTTTATTATTTAAAGACCACCCTCCATCATGCAAACAAATTACCTTGGTGTAGACATGCATGGACACAGATGACGAACATTTCTGAAGCTATTTAGAGCTAGCAGGCCAGAGCGACAGCTGGCAGTTTGGGTCTTCTGTGCTTAAAACCAAGAGCTAATGTTACAATGGTTTAGTATCAAGGAAAAGAGAAAACTACACAAACCCCCCCCCCCCCCCCCAAAAAAAAGCAAAACAAAACTAGCATTTTGAACAGTTATGTTGATATGAGTTTTAGGCGATGGACGACATCAGACAATGCACCATCATTTACAACCTGCCCAAAACAAATAAAAAAGCAAAGAGCACCTGGATGCCCGTCGCTAACATCGTTACACATCTGACAGGATGACAGCATGTGAAAAAGCTTGAGCTACACAACGCTGTAGCTCTCAGACAACATGCACCGCTAATTAGCTTCTTGCAGCCATTTGATTCCCTCAATTGGTCTAATATAATTTTATTAAGTCAAGTCAGCTGCTATTGTCCGTTATATTTCCTGAATAGTGTTGCTAAGAACAAAAATGCTAAAACCAAGCGAGAAGATGGATTCTTGGCTTGACTGTGTTAGGGTGGTAGAGAATGCCATGTTTAATCATGATGGCTGAGAGCAACCGACCACCTTTAACCATCGTAAAGTTGTAATGAAGGGGTCTTATTGGCTGAACAAACCAGGAAAACAGGCTCAAATTGGTGTGAATACACAACATGCCATACCCCTGCAACTATTTTTAAGTTTTCAGCAGAGAATAATGGACATATAATCCAAACAGTCAGTGTCAGGCGCTAGAACCCTTCACGGCAGCTCAAGGCTGGATTGTAGAGATTCAGTGATACTGGAGCCATCAGTAGAACGCGACAATGGTTAGCTTTGTGAGAACAAACCCATTTAATCATAGGTCTGCTGGTGCTGCTAACTTCTATGTTGTCTGTGATGTAAGATTTCCTGTGCAAACCAAGCAACCACTAACGTCAGCACATACATCCCTCTGAAAACTAAATCAAGACAAGACGACAAAAATCATTTATCAGATGAACGTTCTGGAAGATCTACAAACATGATATGAAACATTTATAAAGCAGAAAAAGTCTGGTGATAAACTTGGTTTGGGGTAGTTTTGTAAATGAGAGGATAGCAACATTTAGTACAGAGACATGAATCTGTATTTTAAAACTTCTTTAAAACCACATGATTCAGTGAATGTGTTCATTTCAAATGTGACTGAATTAAAGAAGTCCACTCTTCAAACCTGACAAGTTTTGTCATGACAGTCAAAGCTCGAGAACAGCCATGCTCTTCGTCTGACGGTACCCTGCCAGATCTTCTGGCCATATAATTAGCCTGTCTAAATAAAGAGGTGAGAACCCTGCCACGGCCAAACGACCACACTGTCCCCACAGTGACTCCCACCAGTGGTATCCCCATTCAGTCCCAATGCCCGTCCTTGGACTGCAACACGTTTGTCGTCACCGTACAACAGACAAGGATGGAGGGGCTGGACTCACAGAAGGGCGAGAGACTCCATTTTGCATCTGATGTGAAATCCATCTGTGTGAAACGTCAGAGGACAGAAAAATGTTGAGACGGACAAACTTGCGGGGAAGAAGGGATAATTGCTTTTATTTTGAAGAGGCAATCTCTGCTTCTTATGAGCGTTGGACAAACCCTTGTGCCAGTGCTTGTGTTAGTGTTGGTTCTAATTTCTTGTTCTATGGTTTCGTTGTGAGATCTCACGACCAGTTAACACCTCTAGAACGCATTTCCGCGCTGTAGCACCTTGCTAGCACCAGCTTGTTCACTGATTCTGCCGGCTATGTTTAAGGGTCTAAAGCTCACGGCCTAACATCTGAATTAATGCATGTCCAACTCCCTTTTGCAGGTTAATGATACATATTCTGGACGCAAAGTAATACACAAGCCATAAACGGGCTGTAATATGGTCTCATAATTATTCATAGGCGTTTTAGACCTAATATAAGTGTAACTAATCAGCATGACCTCCCCGTCCCTGTTAAAGCCAGGTGCCTGTCCCATTAATTAATAACTGCACTGAACCCTGAACCACGTCTGAGCCGATCTGTGCATTACAATGTTAAACATTAACGGAAGCAGTCACACCTTTACCAAGCAGAAAACAAAACGTGGCACCAGTGAATGGACGTGCTTTCCTGTCGGTTTGTGATAACCGACTGCTTTGAATTCAATTCAATCAAATTCAAAAAACTTTTTTTGTCCCTAAAGGGCAATTTAAAAAAAGGTTTGAAGGTTTGGGAAGGTTATTTCAAAGTCAATAATAATTACACAATAATATGATTAAATAATAATTACTAATAATTATAATTTCTTTAAAAAATGTATTAAAAATATACAAATTGAGTAATCAAACTTTAATATACACACATTTATGGCCAAGAAAAGCGTTATGTGAAATATCATTACCTTTTCTCCTCTGGTGTCTGTTAAGAGAAGCTGTACTGACAAGCGTACGGCCGACACACGGATGGGGGTGACTGTATGCACCCCTGCCGATGGGGGGAGAGAAATAAACTGTACTGTAAATCTGTTATACCCCTACCAGGGGGAATTCTGCTCGGACACTGTGGTTTGCTGTGGGAAGTGAAGTGATAGTGGGTTGTGTGACAGGAGTTGTATTCTCTACTTCTGATGGTGTGACCATCACTGGGCTTTAAAAACAGATCAGTTTTGTGTCGCCAAACCAGATCCCTAACAGTAGACGAATGTCAGTCACCAACAAGAGATGTGTGTGAATTTATTTAGGTGGAAGTATTTAAATAATCCTATTTGTCTGTATCTAATCCACCAAAGCACAGCTGGTGTGTGAACATCGAGATGCGACTGTCAAAACCCATCGACATCGCTGACGACCAGGGACGTATTACATTCGAATGAAAGCAAAGACGTTTGAGCCGTTTGCACGGCCTTATGGGCCAGCTTTTAATTTGGAAACACTTTACAGGCTGTTTCCACTCATTACTTTCCACATGTTCTTTATGTGATTGTCTGATAATCAAGTCTACAACTCTTTACTGATGTCGCACACAAACAAATCAGCAAAACTCTGACTTCAGAGTTTTGCTGGACTCATTTGTTATAAAGGAAAAGACCTTTGATCCATATAAAAACACACACACAAACACACACATCCATCTATCCATCCATCCATCCACCCATTCCCTGTAGACACTCTTGTGCTTCACGTGTCACGGGTCAATCCCATCTAGAGGCGTCACCAGCAAACGCAATATATATATATATATATATATATATATATATATATATATATATACTGTATAACAGTATAACAGTATACATTTATAGGTGTGTATGGTGTGTCTGTGTGTGTGTCTTTAATATTCTTAAACACTAATGGTCCATGGATGCATTACTTCATCTCTCTCTCTCTAGCTATCTCTCTCTCTCTCTGTGTGTGTGTGTGTGTGTGTGTGTGTATGTGTGTGTGTGTGTGTGTGTGTGTGTGTGTGTGTGTGTGTGTGTGTGTGTGTGTGTGTGTGTGTCCCAGGTTGTCACCAGGCACTTTAGTGTGTACATTCATCTGATCCAGCTTGGCGAGCAGACAGAATAATAAGGTTGCATTGTAGGACGAAAGCACAATAAACTCCTTCAAACTCTGCCGGGGCCATCCCATCGGAGACAAACTGCAACCACCGAGACCCGACACCAAAATATTTTCTCCGCCCCCCGCCCCCCTCCCTCTGCACCTCCGGATGATGCAGTTAAAGTTCCCCGGGGACCATTACTTTAGCTGGCGTGTGAAATAGCCTAGGAGATTAATGCTTTCCCTGCATTACCTGGTGGCAGGAGAGAAGCGATGGCTACAGCGCACAGATCTCACTGACACTTTTTAATCTGGGAAAGAGGGCTCTCTAATCCAAGCCACAGGCATGATGGGAAAAACTAAAAAGAGCGGGGAGGAACTAAAAGGCAAAGACAACAGGCAACGTAAATACTAACAGACGGAGAGGTGACAGGAAGCGTAAGGTGTGTTGTTGGATTGTTAATTAGTCTACTGAACAGGTAAACTGGATGTTTGACTTTGAGGTGTTATTTTATGTAAATGAAGGGTTTAGATCAAATAAAAGTCTTTAATAGTCTGGGCTACGTGGACCAGCTGTTTCTTAGTGCCTCCAAAACAGCAAGACCAAAGAGTAGAGTCCATGAAGAACAATGAGGTCACAACCTGTGGCCGGAGAGGCAGATTTACCTGCTGATGTGACAAAGGAGGGATTCATCAACCAACAGGCTTCTAGATTGAATTCATACTTCCATTGTCCCAGACGGTAGGCCGCTATGTCCTACAGAAGGAGGGAGTGGAGAACTCCTGCAGGAGATCTTGAACCAGAGGATGGACATTCTAGACTTCCAACTCCACAATGCTTTCCAACTCTTCCTGGAGTATCCCGAGGCCTTTCCAGGCAGGATGGATGACCTGATCTGGGTAGGTTCAAGGTCTCCCCCTAGTTGTGGGCGCCCTGAAATAGATTAAGGGGATTGAAAGTGAGGATGTAGCTCTATCAGTCACTACCCAGGGCTCATGAATGAGAGACTCATAGCAGTGAGGCAACATGACGATTACCGATCACAGCGAGAATTAAAGGACATTTGTATATATTCATTTAATGTAGATTCTACCACAGTAATGATGTCTTATTGTTCTCTGACTAAACTGATAAGAAACTTTTAGCCGATTTGGCACTGCTGGCGGAGTCCTCACTTAGTCCAGGAGCGTGGGATCAGATGCAGGACTTGAGGACTTTTATTGTGACAGTATTTGTAGCTACTGGGAACAGGTCATGGTCTTGGATCTTGGAGAAAGGGAATTGTAGATGTTCTCAGTGCACCTGAACATCCTTTGGAATCCTGGGAGCATCAGCGACCAAACCTATGAGACAGGAAGCAGCGACTTGATCAGAAGGGTTTTCACAATGCTGAAGAGACTTTGTCCAAAAGTCCAACACCACCTTTGTTTTGGAGACTTTCAGGTCCAGAATGTTAGTCATTCCTGCACACCTGCAGTGGGCGCCATGTTGTCCTTTTCAGCCCACCTGCTATATTGCAATAACAACCTTTAGGGGTACCTATGTATGCTGACGTATGCTGTAGAACCTTCACCACTCGTCTGTCTATCAGAAAAACTCGAGTTTCAGCCCCCAGGCAGGTGTCATGTCTGTCCCCAGAACCAAACCTACGTAAACAAAACCAGTCTTCATGTTTGATGCCGTTTGTGGAACATAGTCCAGTCATTTATTCAGTTCATTCTGTGTACGTACATCGACAAGAGTACAAAACTCAGTGGTTATTGGTCAGCGGCAGCAGTTTTGTTGTTTCAAGACGCTCTGACCACACCTCTCAACCATCTCATTGGTGCACAGATAGTCAAATGCAAACAATGTGGTCAGTGGGAGTGGAAATGACAAGGTTGCCAGAAACTTGCACTGCAGTAGTATAAGCTTTAGCGCTTTGATGCTATGCAGATCCTGTAGCTACAGTTATTATATTATTAAAACACTGAAGCGGGGGCGTGTCCAGGTGGGTTCTGTCCGGGTCCTCCGGCTTCCTCCCATCTTTAAAAACAAGAATGAACTGATTCCTCCAAATCGTCTGTAGGTGTGTCAGTGGTTGTCTTTCTATGTGTGTTACTGCGATGCTCTGGTGATGCATCTGGGGTGAACCCCACCTCTCACCTGTCGCCAGCTGGGATCGACTCCAGCAGACCCCTGACACCACAAGGTCAGTGGCTGTAAGTGGCTAAAGAAGATGAATGAGGGGTGGACAGAATCCAACATTTAAATTCCTTCTGCTTTTCAAACACTTAACACCAAAGTTCAATTAACAAAAAACGGCCTGGAGTCGAAAGGATCACCTCACAGCTGTGCTTCACGGTGAGCCAGAATGTTAAATGTTGCAGACCTGGTCAGGCTGTTATTAATTATTGGGGTGGGAACAGAGGTGACATTTAATCATTTTAGTTTGTCCGTGTGAAGATGAAGTGTTTCTTCTCTCTGCCATTGTTGTGTTGGTGTTGTACTGTAGAGATCCAGACCACCAGAGGAACGTCACAGTCGTTCACGTGGTAGCCCCCCGTAGCTCACGCTGAGTTATGGGCTGTAGACGGCCCCAGGGTAATGTGTCAGCTGCAAATCAATGTACACATCTAAATATAAATGTGTCTCATGTAACGCTGACAAAATCATCCCCACTTTATACCGGTGTATAAAAATATCCATCCATCGGCTGGAGCCGCGAGAGAGAGAGACAGCGAGTGATGATGTCACCGCACTGCTGCTGTTTGACTGAGCTGTCACCAACAAACACACACACACACACACACACGTACCTTCATCCCTGTGAGGATCAATGATGACATCAAACCACAGGTAGGATTTGAATATTTATAATTTAGAGGTTTTGTAATGGTGCAATTCTTTGTTCGCTGTTTTAAATTTCAGATAGATCTAAACCTGTTTGGGGTTCAAACACTAAAACAGGGTCAGATACACATGTTAGTAAGAAGCTTGTGTTTTGACCGTTCTCAGTGGAGGACGGCTCTCTCTGAGGGACTTTCTAGTTTACTACATTTATTTAATTTCCATCACTTTTACAAAACACCATTAGTTTGCCAGACCAAATAAATCCTCACAGGAGATTTACGTTGAGCGTAAAATTATTAACAGTGAACACTTCCAGAGCAGCTTCCTCATTGCCGGTCAGTGGGCAGGTAGGGGCTGGCCATAGTTGGGTGGGTGGCTGGGGGCCGGTCCTCGTGCAGGTGGGGGCCGGCCCTCAGAGGGAACTAAGGGAACTAGCTGGTGACATGTTGATGGATCTCAGTCCTGCTCCACATAATCTTTCCCCTGGCCACTCGGGGACAGAGCGAGGGGAGCAAAGAGAGACAAAGAGCCTGAGGAAAGAGAAAGATAGAAAAATGGAGGCAGGAGAAAAGGTGAAATTAGACAATGAATGTCCGGCTGTATTTTATCCTGATGAAGGAAAATGACCTGCTAAGTACTGGTGGAGAAACCGTGATGAGAGAGAGATAGAGAGAGGAGTTGTGTTGAAGGAGAAGCGAGGGAGCTGAACAATGCTGGGGGAGATGGGAGCAGCAGCTGGAGTCGGCCATCACGGCCTGCCTTGACACACTCCCCTCGTACATCTGTTCGTTCACCCCACCCCCCCCACCCCCTCCCTCGGAGCTCGACGCCGCCAGGTGATCATTTTCTCTTTGAATTAGGACTGGTGGCAGAGAACAGTCCATTAGGGCGGATCGTTGTGTATCAGTGTCTCTGGCAGCCAATTGAGCATGAGGAAGCAAGCACACCCGAGCGCCGGCTGTCGCCAGCAGCCGCTGCAGCCTGGTGCAAATGTGACACGTCTGCTCTAATAGTAGATTTTTTTTTATTTTTTTTTACACGTGTTGTATAATTTTTGTATATTTTGATGCATCATCTACCTTTTTGTCTCAGTTTGTGATATTATCAAAATTTAACATCATCTAATTTAAAGCAAAGTAGGAGAAGTAAAACTCTCGTTTTCATCTTTCTAACTCGTCAGTGTTCACAAAGACATCTCCATTCCAATGTGTTTAAAATACTCTTAAAATAAAATTTAAAAAAGCGTTCAAAATGTAAAAGTCATTCAGCGCTGATTTGCCTTCGACTTTTTTTAAATATGCAATTTCTGTGCAATTTGGCTTCTTTTACACTTTTGGTGTGAAAAGGAGATTCAAATGAAATAATGGATGATCGGGTCGAACAGATTACAATGATATTATCAATATTATCTCTAACAGCCAACAGACCACTGTAGCCCCCACCAGAGTAAGAGTCACTGCCCTCCCTGGTCAACAGACTCATCGTAATGCCAAACTGTCCACTACCAACAACTGTTTGATTACCGTAATTTCAGCCCAGAATATTTCAGTGTCATATTTATAATTATTATAAACTTTCCTATAAGTGTTTAAGAAAGTCATTAATATTTTTATTATTATTATTATTATTATTATTATTATTATTATTATTATTATTATTATTATTATTATTATTATTATTATTATTATTATTATTATTATTTTCACCCTCTCAGCCCTTTTCAGTCAGTTTTTATGTCCTTTTAGTGTTTTAACAAAACATTTTTAACTCTTTATTAATAAAATTCTGTCCTAAACATGGTGTGCTTTGATAAAATGTGGCTTTATAAAGTAGTTTAAATACTTTTATCAAACAATTGTTATTCATTTAACAGCAGGAACATTAGATCTCATTTGAGGTGTGTTTCCATCCAGGTCACGGCCAATGAGAGTTCTGATTTTAAATCTCTATTAACTTGTTTTCACTCTTTAGGTGTTAAATGTTCCACATTTAATTCACCATGGGTTAATCACTGCAAACTAAACATTCTTTAATGAATAAATAAGGCAAATGACCTATTTTACTATAAAAAATATAACTCAGAATAACTTTAAATACTCTTACTCACACTCAAAGAAAAAGGCTGACTTATTGTTACTTCTATGTAATTTTGCTATGACTTTATTGGTCTGGTCCCTTGAGATCAGATGAAGCTGAATGAGGCCCCAAGACCAAAATGAGGTTTACACTCCTGGCTAAGAAAATCTCCCCCTGGAAATAAGATATATAATCAAAAGAAGTAATGTAAAGTGTTTGTTCACGTAGAGGAAATTAATGAGACAGCGTGGGATGCAGTGAATGGTCCAATTAAATAACTGTGTGTGTGTTAAGATGCAGGACGAAAACAGAGGGAGACCCACTGAGGTGGTGGGAAAGGAACAAAGACAGAGAAAGAGAGATGAATAAAAGTAGAGCGCTAATCCAGTGATGAATCTGTGTGTATTTTAGTGCTGACAGCTCTGATTTATCACTAACACTTTATTCAAGGTCCTGAAATTAGTAAGTCGCTCCACAAGATGGAAACCCCCTGACTGCAGAGATGGTGACAAACTAGGTGCCTGTAGAGAAAAGGCTGGACTCAGGCTTCGCTCTGGAGGACGTCAGGAGACACCGGACGCCGCCCCGTGATGAAAGGGCTCTCGCTGGGAGATAAAGGTGAGATGCAGCGGGGTCTGGGTTCAGGCAGGAAGATGGTAATAACCTCCCCGCCCCCGTATTCTGCCTGAGTCTCTCATGCATTCACCTGTTGGACAAAGTCCACTCGGGCTAATCTGATTTTTCAGCCTCCCCAAAGATTTTCATGGTTTTGTTTATGATCACAGGTTCATTCATTAATTCATCTTTAGAGCAGCAAGCAGCTGTTTGTTAACACTAAATTACATCGTAATGTTAAAAAAATTAATTATATATACACATTACAATTATATATATATATATATATATATATATATATATATATATATATATATATATATATATATATATATATATATATATATATATATATATATATATAAATGTCCCTCTCACCCTTGTGGGGTGGTATCTGTCTGTCATCCTCAAGCTCGGGTCCTCTACCAGAGGCCTGGGAGTCTGAGGGTTCTGCGCAGTATCTTAGCTGTTCCTAGGACTGCGCTCTCTGGACTGAGGCTTCAGATGTTGTTCCAGGAATCTGCTGGAGCCACTCTTCCAGTTTGGGGGTCACTGCCCCAAGTGCTCCTACTACCACGGGGACCACATTAACCTTAACCTTCCACATCTGTTCCAGCTGTTCTTTCAACCCTTAAATCTTCTCAATCTTTTCGTGTTCCTTCTTCCTGATGTTGGCATCAGCTGGAATCGCCACATCTATCACCACTGCTCTCTTCTGCTCTTTGTCCACCACCACTATGTCCGGTTTGTTAGCCAGTAGCTGTTTGTCGGTCTGGAAGCTGAAGTCCCACAGGATCTTAGCCTTGCCGTTCTCAACCACCTTCGGTGGTATGTCCCATTGGGATTTGGGTACTTCTAGTCCATACCGGGTACAGATGTTCCTGTACACTATCACAGCTACTTGGTTGTGCCTTTCCATGTATGCTGAGCTGGCGAGCATCTTACACCCTGCTACCACATGCTGGACTGACTCTGGGGCTTCTTTACATAGCCTGCACCATGGGTCAGAAATACTGTGGTAGATGTTGGCCTCTATTGCCCTTGTACTTAGGGCCTGTTCTTGTGCTGCCATGATCAGTGCCTCTGTGCTGTCTGTCAGTCCAGCTTTATTCAGCCATTGGTAGGTCTTCTTGATATCAGCCACTTCCTCTATCTGACGGTGGTACATGCCGTGTAGGGGCTTGTCCCTCCATGTTGTCTCCTCCTCCTCCTCCTCTTCTTCCTCAGGTTTCTGCTGTCTAAGGCATTCACTGAGCAGTTCATCTGTTGGGGCCATCTTCCTGATGTACTCTTGGATTTTTGATGTCTCATCCTGGACAGTGGCCCTGATGCTCACTAGTCCTCGGCCTCCCTCTTTCCACTTAGTGTACAATATATATATATATATATATATATATATATATATATATATATATATATATATATATATATATATATATATATATATATATATATATATATATATATATATATATATATATATATATATACTGTATATAACAGGGTTTTTTAAAATTATTTCCAACTACATGGAGTGAGACATGCATTTTTGTATTGGATGGAATACTTGAGCTCGATTGTGATCACATATTTACACTGAAACACAAAAAATCTATGCAAATCAGCTGAGCAATTATTTCAATAGTAGGAATGCACTGTAGTTTTTTTTATTTCAAAGTTAAACAATCTGAAACACTGCAGCGATATTTTTTTCACAAATCTTTCGGTCGTTTTAATTTTTCTTGCAAAATTTACTGTTTCGTACACATTATAATTTACTAAAATGTTTTTATCAGAATTGAAGTGAAATGTTTGTTTCCTATTTAACTATCTTGCAACAAATTGTTCTCTAAAAATTCATTTTACTTTTTTGTTGTCTATCTATACAGTATCCGTACGTAATACATTATGACAGCTACTACGCTGTCCCTGTTCCTGTTAAAAAGCCAAAATATAATGGTGGTGGTGATGGTGGCGGTGGCCGATGACTCTGTTGAGCCTCGTGATGTAAAGAAGCTGTGTGGCGATATTATGATTACACGGGATAAATAAGAAAATGAGGGTTAATGAGAATAAAAGGAGGGTGAAAAAAAAAACAGAACAAAAGGTGGAAAATGTAAAATAATAAAACCAGCTCACTTAGTAAATTTCAGCATAGGCACCCTTCACTGTCTCTATCTCCTTTGCTCAGCGTGAGTTATGATTATAAGACTCCAAACCACTCTGAAACACTCTTGCTGTGTGAACTCTTGAGATCTCCTGACTTCACCCATTGTTTTTTTTCTTCTTTAAATTTGACCCAGTGACCACATGGACCTCCGAGAACGAGCTCTGAACCAACGCCGTTAGATGCAGGATTACAGTGAGCGTTCTTTATTTACTGAGACTGTAATGGTTTTAAAACTTGTCAGCTTTAAACACAAGAGCTTAGCAATCGAAATGATATCAGTGGGGGAGGAAAACAACCTTCATTAACCACCCTTGACCTATTCATAGGCTCCAGTAGGAGACATGCATTCCTGTTTTCACTGCAGGACACAGAGAACAGAAGAATTAGGAGGCAGAGAGAAGGAGGACACATTTGGTGTATTTGGTGTGCAGGGACATCTGAACAGATATTAAAGACGCAACAGCCTGAACTTCAAGTCTGGGCTTTATGAGGGTAGAAAACAGTTGGGAACAACAGAGAAAAGTAGAAACAGTATGAAAAAGTTGACCAGAAGAAAATAGCACCCATAATTTATATTTTTATTGTCGTTTGTTGTGTATTTTCTTCATTTTATCATTCACTTGCACACATGACTACATCGTTATGACACAATCTGGCCACTGGGTGGCGAATCCCATATGTGGTAGAATATGATTTATAGAGAGGAAGTTTAGTTTTTGTTTTATGTGATTTACCCCAGGCAGCAGGGGTAAAGCTGAAGTGAAGACGGGAGATGGGGGCAACCATCACTCGGACCACTGATGCCACAATGTTGGATCAAGTCTGTTGAGATGCTAACCAACCCCTCATTACTGGCCTACCCAATCTACAAACCTCCTTTATTATTGCAAACAGATGTGTAAAACGACAAATTGGTAGCAGAATTATATCAACAGCGGAATGATGAGCTCCATGTCAGTAGTTATGGGTTCAGAACACCGACCCTTGCTGAGAGGAACTATCATTTACACTCTGACAAACTCCAGTTCTTGGCACTCCAATTGGTGAAATCTGACTAATATGAACACAGAATGATCTTAGAGAAGTACCTCCATCCTCTTTTGAGCCAAGAGACAAGAAGACGCAGAATGGATTAGAGCCAGTCGTCTCCCTTATGAAGGCCACCAAGACAAAATGCACAAGTTTAATAATAAAGGTGTTCCTGATGCTACAAGTGGGGTGAGAGAAGAGGATGCAGAAGACGGGGTTAGCCGTGGCGACTCCTGAAGGGAAAAGCCGAAAGAAGAAGAAGAAGAAGTCATTTTAAATCAGCTGTGAAATCTGAATTGTTTTTGAATCCACGTCAGGTTTCTTATCTCTGGAATATCAGTGACTTTACTAAAGGAAAGCAACTTGAGAGAAACCCAACTCACTGAGGCATTTGCGGCATCAGCAGTTTATATTTGCAGAAAAAAAATACAGCAACAATGGTAAAAAAAAAAAAATCACTCCTTTAGAACTTGAGCTGAAAACCTACATCAGCAAAGGAGGAACAAATAATTTTAGCTGATACATCAGATTCACCAGTAAATGGAAAGCCATATAATACTGTATAAGAGCCATTGAGTGAAGTTTTAGTTTAAATGAATTATAAAATCTTGTGCAGCTGAAATGTTGTTTTCCCAACAGTTGATGACAAACAAGCCATAGCATGAATTTATTGGCTGTATTCGATGTAAAATTAATGATATTAACATCACAGCAATGGAGCACAGGAATGGAGACCCCCCCCCCACAACCACAGGACCCATGGAGCCAGAAGGGGGGTCGGAGGATGAGGATAAGGAGCTTCGTCATTGGCCCAGCGTCCACAGGAACGTGCCAGCGCGATCACGATGCCCATCTCGCATTAATTTCAAAATTATCAATGATTATCTCGACATTTCTTAACATCGCCGCAGAAACGTTCTTAAAACAGGAGGAATATTTTTATTGCAGACATTTATTTTGTCACGTCAGATCCGATACTCACATCATGTGATACAAACATGTTTGCAGGCATTAGTTTGTGTGTCATGTTAGAATAAAGTGTGAGCAGGTTTGGAGTAATTCATGTTTTTTCATGAATTATTTACCGTATGCTGACACGAAAACACCGGAGACATACGTAGTTCAGAGCCACAAATAAAGATTAATGCAGGAAGTCTCTGGTTGTTTTAACAACTAACGTGGTGACCTTAAAAACATACTCATGTCATTCCTCTCACAACATCACTGCTGTACTAAGTCTCCATACAGCATAAGTACAGTAGATGAAGTATGTGTGCTGCTTAAAGCTTTAAGCAGTGAACCGAAGCTGCCAAGAGCTGAATGTCAGGAAAAAGCAAATTCTTGTAAAGGGCATCTGAGGCACAGAGGTGGAAGAAAACTGCTGCCCTGCTTGAAAAAAGTTGGAACACATTATAAAGAAGTGTAAAAACAATACAGAGAATTAGAAATTGTATTACAATGTAGCTGTATTCCCTTGAATTCAAAGAATTTGAGGCTTTTCTCTTTCAACATTCAACAACTTTTGGTGCCTTCACAGAGATCGAGTTGTCCATGCTGTGGATAGCGAGACCAGAGTAATCACACACAACCCTAACAAAAATGATTAAAATGAAACACGTTGCTCATGCATAATTTGTCAGAATGTGTCAGTGCCATTATGTATTGTCATGATAATCATGGTAAAAAAAATGTTTCCACAGCGTTTTTGCCTCTTTTAGACTCAAAGTGATACTCTGACATGCTGTTAACCTACTGACCTCTGCTATCATCTGCTTGGAAGTGTCAAACTATTAATCAGAGTTTAATTTTTCATTCGACACAAAATCCTCTCTTCTTTGGAATCCAAGGTGGAAGTAAATCATTTTTGCTTTTAGTACTAGCTTTGATACCAGTGGATCGATCCATCCATCGGCCACGGGTCTGCTGGAGTCTATCCCAGCTGGCTACGAGCAAGAAGCGGGGTACGCCCCAGATAAGACGCCAGCTAATCGTGGTGCCACATGAAAAACAAATGACCACGTATGCTCACACACGATAGATAATTTGGGAGACCAAGTCACCCAAGTTTCATGTTTTTGGTGAGAGGAAGGCAGATAAAGAACCAAAGAATGCATTTTAATAAGATTTGGTTAATACAAATCTATTCTAAGCTGAAAAACAATTAAATGTTCTTTTTTTTCTTTTTTTTGTATAGTACAGGAAAATGTCTCCGTCTTGTCTCCAGCTGCTTCTTCCTCATCATGGGTCACGGGGGTTGCTACGGGCTAATAATATGATATTATACATTTTATTCAGATTTTTTTTATACAGTAACATGATATTATGCGCTTTTAACGGTTTACTGGTGATTTTATGATTCCAGTATATGTGGTAGACAGACTTAAAGTGGAGGAAAATGACATAACCTGATTTTTTTTGTGTTGTTTTTTTATTATTTTGAAAACTGACGTATGATCAAGAACGACGTAACTTGAAAAGGCTTAAGCCCGAGGTTTACTTTTACAGGGAATTCAGGCAGGAAACAGGAATGCTGGAGAGTAGAATGGACGCTAACAATCTGAGAAGCAGGTTTGCAGGTGTCAGGGAGGTGGAGAAGGATCTGAACTGACAGGAGATATTAATGCAGGGAAATACTCAAAATGAACGGAATTAAAACAAACTCAAAATGTAGAGTCTCAGCCATCAGACACTAAACACACAGCTGTTTCGAAAAGATCTTCAGAAAAGAAAAGAGACATCTAATAGTCAGTTCTTCTACTGAATGCGGGGAAGAAAAGGGAATAAAAGTCAGCATTTCTTTACTGCTGCCGTTGCCATGTCTGACCTCTGACCTTCAAAGCGCTCTTTAGAGCCGTCTTCTAAACTGGAGCCCTTATAGCTATGCTGTGTCTGCAGGGGATTTTATACAATGCAGATGTAATACGTACGTAACTGTACAGCGTTTATTCCTCTCATATATCCAGGTCCTTCAAATCTCCAAATGCTGCTGATTCTAAGTTTGCCATTTCAAAAGCTGCGTAGCTCTCCTTTAAAGCACAGCAGTGTGTCCTCTGCAGACACTGAGTTATGCTCCTGTGGAGGACTCTTATCCACTGCAGTATTCATTTCATTTTACAGCCATGGGTTGACTTCACTTCAAGTTGTTGCTATTATAATGATGCCTATTTCACCACTGTACTTTAAAACATTTCTTGTATACGTTTGTAATAATCCACTCTGAAGTTCTTGGATGGGACTTATTTAAATAACAGAAGCAAAGAGGTCCAAAGGTCAGAGCACAAATACAAGCAGGGTGAAAAACAAGGTGGACGACTGCTGACCCTCAAGAATGATGTTTGGTGAATCTGTGAACAGAAAAATTACCCAGAATTTAAAAAACAAACAAGCAAACCATCCAATTGCATTTAAACATTATTTAGAAATACAATATTAGTAATAATTTCCAATAATTCAGTCTACGAAGAGACCAAGAGACATGCATGTGTGGCTGATAAACAGCACCAGCACGATGATATTTTCTTCTTGTTTGCCCCAATACAATTTGTATTAATAAAACTATGGTTAATCATAACGCCTAATGAGCGTACTGTAAATGTATTGGTGTTTCATACATGTGTGTGTGTGTGTGTGGGGGGGGGTGTCAGAGGTGCAGCACACAGAGAAAGCTTCACAGTCAGTTTCCAGTCTCCTGTCTGTGTCCCAAACCTGAGTCCTGATAGCTTTGTTTCCTTCTTCCTCTCTTTGCCTCTCTTCCTCGCCTCCTCGCTGTCGCTGGTTGGATGAAATCTGATGCAGCTGTAAGCAGATCTGTCTCCATGGCTGCAAAAAATAATCCACGGCTATTTGGTGGGGACAGTCGTGGCAAAGATCATGTTATCATAACAACAACAACAACAACAACAATAGTAATAACAACAATAATAATGATAGTAGTATGATAAATTAATAGGAATAACAATAATAAGCAGATGAAGAAGAACAACAATAAAAAAATTAAAAATTTAAAAAATAAATAAATAATAATGATAATAATAATAAATAATAATAATAATAATAACAAGAGGAACAATGTTAAGAATAATAATAGAGTGTGAGCTGACAGTGGGAGGTGTCAGCTCACCTCCAGGGCCCTGCTGAGGTGCCCTTGAGCAATATATATGATATATATA
The DNA here is from genome assembly GCF_040054535.1 of Antennarius striatus. Classification (NCBI taxonomy): domain Eukaryota; kingdom Metazoa; phylum Chordata; class Actinopteri; order Lophiiformes; family Antennariidae; genus Antennarius; species Antennarius striatus. Next base: position 4,722,671 of record NC_090777.1, on the reverse strand, counting down.
TATATATATATATATATATATATATATATATATATATATATATATATATATATATATATATAAAATATGCAGAATCAACAAAGAAAGACATATATGTGTGTGTGTGTGTGTGTGTGTGTGTGTGTGTGTGTGTGTGTGTGTGTGTGTGTGTGTGTGTGTGTGTGTGTGTGTGTGTGTGTGTGTGTGTGTCTTTCTTTGTTGATTCCCTTGCTCATGTAACTCGATGATTTATTCTTATGACTTCTGGTTCTCTCTCTTCTCTCATGCTCACTGTTTCCTCGTTCTCTGTTACCCACTTTCACAGCAAAGTGTCTCTTTTGTGCTAAAATGATCACATAACCTTTACACAGCATTTTAAATTCCACATGTCCCTGCTCAGCTCCTGTTGGGTCTGGTTCTGTCGCCCATAGAGACAGACTGGGTCTCGAAGCTACAGCCCTAAGCCTTCTATTCATGCCGTTAACCCCAAATCGTCAGCAGAGGGATAGACCCCAAGCCCTCCACACGTTCAGCTCCTTCACCTGAATACTGAAATGTTAGCAGCACTAATGCATACAGCAGAGAACAGACAACACGCCCCCTGAATGCTAACACTTCATATCAGTGTTTGGGGTAATATACTTTGCATCAAATGCAATAAAGTAAAAAAATTCCAGATTGCAAGATGAAGTTTAATTCTTTATTCTTTACGTTGATACTTGGTGCATGCTAATAAGTTTATATCACATATTTAAAAAATTTTGGACTGATGGTCCCAAAATGTGACTGAAGACACATTTGGACCACAGGCTGTAACACCACGCTGGGTTCTCTCAGTGATGACTGTGATGATGGTTGGTAACAGTTATTTGTTCCTCACAGACCTCAGGCAGCCTATAGGACACGTTCCAATCGAGGTCCAGCCTGCTGCATCATGGGAGAGCGAGCCATCAGTTATCAAAAGGAATAAGAGGCATCCTCTACTTGGACCACCTCTGGTCTCTGTCCAGTCCTGATCGTACCAAATCCACTACCTTCTGCACCATTAAGCATTTACTTTCTTATTTTTATAATTGCAAATTATAAGAGTTTATTTTTTAAATTATGTCCAACTTTTCAACATACAGGTAGTCCTCAACCTACAAACACAATTGGTTCAGAGAGGATGTTCATAAACTGAATTGTTCCTTAGTCGTTATTCATTAAATCTCAATCTTTAATCTCTCTTTGAGGTCATTTAAATTCCATTACTACTCTAAATACTAAAGTAATGTTATTACTACTCTAAATACTAAAGTAATGTCATTACTACTCTAAATACTAAAGTAATGTCATTACTACTCTAAATACTGAAGTTCTATTTCCTCAGACTGACCATAAACAATTACAGGACATTAAAACAACACAGGATAAATAAAATCCTGTGGGGCCGTAATGTAACATCTCAACCTCTGTTGAGTGAATTTTCTCCTGGGGGGTGTAGAGGCTAAGCCCAGTTTTAATCCACTGAGGTGTTCCACCACACTGACATGAATGACGTTTTGATGTCACTTCCTGCTCATCCAAAGTCAGACACGCCCCTTTATGTTTCATGACTCTGTTTGATTTCATCAAGTTTCTCAGTAAACCAATAGTTAAGATCAACTAGACAAAACATTTAGTCTTCAGCGTTAGCATCACGTAATGCTTCCAGGCAGAAACCTGACCCGGCCAACATTGGTTCCTACGTCATTTAGTTCCTACAGGAGGACAAACCCGTCAATAATGAATAAATGTGAACTAACAGCAGGTTGTGAGGTTTTTGGCAGCTACTCTGTCTTCTACATTGCTGCTCTAACTTTCAAGCTGACCTGAATTCTCTTCAGTCTCCATGTTGGTGAACATCTCCATGAAAATAAATACATTGTGGGTTCGTTTCCTGCTCAGAAGTTCACAGAGATGTGGAGAAAAGTAGGAGGAAACGCTGTAGATGACGAACCAACAGGAAAGACCAAGAGGTCTGACATCACTTAGTCTGACATTTGTTGAGTCATGTTAACATGACACGTGAAATCTGAATTCATGGGGTGTTAATGTTATGCTGCTCGGCGGGGGTTGATGCAGAAAGGGGAACTGCAGTAGTCGTACATGGAGACACTGGGTTGTTCGTATCTATGACTGCTTGTAACTAAGAATGTTCGTAAGTCAGATGTTGGTATCTTGAGGACTAGCTGTATAAACTACCTGGAGAGTCAGTGGTTTTTAGGCACACTAAACACCCTAGTGAGTCGTTCATGTCAAAAGCGGCATAACTAACCGCCTTGACAAAGTTCACACTTCTGAAAGTTGACTTTCAGTTTTTCGGTCAGTTGAGAAAAGTTCAAGCTTACATTTACTCTCTGCGAAAAGGGTTGTCAGACATTTAGACGTTTACAGCACAAATACAGCCAAAGTGATGAAGAGGTCACCATAAACAATCTTTATCATGACAGCGGATGCAGGAGCTCCATAACACTCACATGCTTATTGTACTGTACAGGCGTACACACAGACGATGCTCCTGCATGAGCAACACATTTCTAATTCATTTTCACACAATGTTCCTGTATGTTAATCAGCAGACAGAGAAAATAACAAAGGTCTTCAGTCGGTTTCGGCTGCAGGAGTAACCTTTGAAACTCCTCAGACTCCATTGGGGCGGTGAAAGGGAAGCGATCTGTGTGTGAATTCACCTTGTCTGCACCTTTGTTTGACAAAGAATGCGAATTATGTCTATGGGTGACTGTATGTGTGTGTGTGTGTGTGCATGTCTGTGGAGTGGTTGTGATCACCTTCACATATGCACACACACACCAACAGTGCCACTCAGCCTTCTGTGTTACACCACTGTCCATGACCTAGTCCCTCCACATGATTAATTCCGCTTTATTCCACTTTATGCATTAAAGTCCATTTCAGAAAGGTCAGCAAAGGGGCGTTTCAGGCAAGAATCGAGCGGCCCCTACTCCTCCTCTTAAGATCATTTTGTGGACTCAAGGCCAGTTCCCTCTTAGTAAGCTCATATTAAATTCACACGTCTTTCCTTTTACCTCCTCACATCCTTAGGACAAGACAAATTATGCAGACTGGTACTCCCCATTCAATTACCATTAAGCCCTACTTAGCCAGAAAAGACAAAAAGGGATTCTATTTCATTAACTGGGATTAAATGGTGGTTTAAAAGGCATTTTGGTGTCTGGGAGAGCGGTGACTGTGCTAAGGAGTGGTAGGTAGCGAAGCAATGAGGGGTGTAATTTGAATCCTCTGCATTTTCTGTCCTCCAATGTCTTCCTTCCACATTTCACGCCTGTTGAGCTGCCTCAGATTGACTTTTTTATATGTCTCTTAAAAGTGAAGATGTCAAGACATGATGGTCCAACTCAGTAATGGAGAGATGTCAGCGAAGAACCAGTACCGTAAATAAATACTGTATTATCATAAATTCTAAGATGTTTCTTAAATTCAGATGACATGATATTTGGAAGTTTGATTTTGGTTGGCCCTTTTTCACTTCTTTCACTAAATAAAGTGGAAAAAACATGAACATGAAAAACAAATTAAGAAGATTACAAAATTAATTTCCGCTTTATACCAACATACATAATGCTGTCACAATATGAAGGGTCTGCCGGATATCTTTATGGTTTTAGAAACTCCACAACTTTTATGTATTTATTAATCTTTTATATTTATTTATTATCATTATTGTACGTACAATATATACGGTATTCATTGTGTATCTAATGTTAGTGTTGTCGATTTGCACTCTGCATTTCCTTTTTGTGTACCAATCCTGTCTTTGCATCAATACTGCTGCTTTATGTGCCTTCAAATGCCCCATGGGGACGAATAAAGTTTTTTGAATTGAATTAATCAACACTAATGTCTTAATGATGTTGTATCCATCCACCAACACGTGGTAAAGAACGAGATCTGGTCTCAGCTAATGTTGAATCCATCCACCAACTAGCGGTGGTGTCCCGAATCACAGCTCGTATCTCAGATTTTGGATCATATATCAAAAAAAACTATGGACAGAGCAACATTTCCGGTCTAAAATAACTTGTATCTCATGGTCCTACTGTACTCATTTTTATTTTAGTTATTTTTGCAGCTACCAGTCGATTTCTACTACTTAGCACGGTAAAAAATGCCTAAGCAGCGAGGTCGTGGATACCTCCCGCTAACGCTAGAGGTTTGCACCACAGTTACAAAACCTAATTAGCTGCGGTTGTCATGGCAGCAGTTGGTGCTATAGGTTTATCTGCACAGGTGACAGAGGTATGCTGAATGTTCCCCTTTCAGAGCCGCTGCCAGATGCCAACATAGCTACACCATTATGTTTCCTCTCTGGACTGAGTTGAGGGATCCATGCCTCCTCCATAACCTTCACTTCAGACTGCAAATATTTAATTATCACTCGCCAAGGGCGAGGCACACAGTACAGTGTGTATATGGAACGCTGCCCAACAGACGATGTGTGGACTTGGGGCTAAGACAGCGATAACCACCACACCCGCTGCTCTGCCTGCTCACAGTTCAAGTAACAAGGCAACAGGGGGGGCTCACCTGCCCCCAGAAGGGAAATGTGATGGGATGGAGAACTTGCCTCTGTGGGAAGGACTGGTCCCAGAATGAGGTAGACCACCTCAAGGCATGCCTTGGAAAATGCAATGTAGCCATGGACATGGTGCGCTCTCTCTGGTACCCAGGATGCACTGTGAATGGTTAATGTCTCAGTGTCTTCATGTCTGTCCTTCTGGGTTATGTAGTTTCTGTGGTGTCACCAAAGATATTAAGCTGGCAGCGTGGCTGAATATTACAGCCAGAATGGCCCTGCCAAGGTGTTTGCAGGATGTGGGTTGGCTGGGTTGGAAGTGGGGAGTCTAGGTGTGCTCATATATCAGGAAAAGTGTGTCATGATGGAGTCACATCAAGGTCACTGGATTTTTGCTTGGCTTTATTTCACATGCTGCCAACTGGTCACTCATCTCTGGTTCCTTCACGATAAAAACTAGACAAAACCATCAGGAGCATGAGTGTGAATGACAGATTGGTCTGTCTGAGTATATCACATGAGTAGCATTACAGGAATCCATGGATTTCCAAGGCCTCTATTGTTGTAATGGTTCTTCTTGCTCCGATCAAAATAAACACAGAATTCATCAGTTAATATGTTAGCGTCCAAGGCCCAGTCCACACGTAGCCGGATCTTTTCTAAAACTTTTTTTCTTCAGTTACGCCTTCCATCCACATGACAACACAGATATCTGGGACGAAAACGCAACTTTTTGAAAATGCTGGCCAGGGTGAAGTTTTTTCTGAAAAAGCCGGGCCTGCGTTGCCTTGTGGACATTGTAACCGAAACTTTTTCTACATATACAAACAGAATGGACGGAGGTAAAAGGAGGAGTTTTTTAAGGAGGGGAGGCAAATTAATATGACGAAAGCATTTTTTCGTCGTTTTGATACTGAGAGTGATGGCGTTGCTCCCCCTGAAGTTAATTCAGGATTATATAACATGTCAATCAAGCCAAAGTCACAGCACAAAATTAGACTGATAGGGAATCGCAAAAATAGATGCTTTAATGCTGTGGTGTCATTCACGAGGTTTATTTTGTCCTCAGATTCTATTTTCAACCATGGAAAACTGCATAAATCGTTGCTAAAGAATCCAGTGCAACACTCCACTTAAAGTTTTTATTGCCGTGTAGATGATTTGGGAAAGACGCCATCTTTCAACATGCATTTCAGGCAATAATAGTGTCAAATCTCAATTAATATTCATAAATCGACAGTACAACTATGCACACATTTGTCAAGCATGTCATCCCTCATGCTCTGATTCACTCCCACTGTCTGAAACAGCGGCTTGAGGAATAGCTCAAGGCCCTGCTCACTCTGCCTTTTGGGTAATAATTTCTTTTTAGGGCCAAAAAGGAAAAAAAAAGAAGCATAGATTCATAACAATTTTATGACCTGCTCAAATGGAGAAAGGGTTCGTCCTCTAGCTACGAAATATGAGAGAAATGTATCCATCATCTACAGCATATTCAAGCTGGCAGTAAAGAAAAGCTTGAGGTCAGGTAGGCCTGACGGATCAGTAAGATGGGTAGAGCGACGTAGGCACAGCAACGTCACCCACCGGCGCGTTTCTGAACCTTCAGCACGACTGACAGTCAAACATGAGCTCACAAATCTGCTAAAGGTACCTGCAAGGATCTTTTGTCATTCCAATGCCAAACAAACTCTGGATGTTTGAGGCAATAGTTGGGTTAACCTCTAGTTTGTTCTACGTCTACATCTGAGAAGGATGATTCTAGCACCTTTGACAACTCATCCTTCTCATCATTCTGTGTATTTAAAATAATTCAGTGTAGTTAGTCGTGTGAAAACTGCAATATTACAACTTGATTTTCGGAAAACAGAGGCTACATTGGAGAGTGTGTTGCTTTTTGTTCTTCCCATTAAATAGTGTTGGAACTGACGGAGCACAGTCAAATGCTTCTGTGAATTATACTGAACTGACAATTTAGCATTTTGAGAGTCATCAAAAAGGTCGAACTCATAAATCAATCGATTCAAGTAATCCATCAATTAAGAGATTGTCAATCTTTCCAGCAATGCATCAATAGTTCCTGTATTATTACATATGGCAGATCACACAACATTACAGACATTAAAAAAATGCACAATATTTTAAATAACACAACAATTTCATGTCGTAACACTGGACTAGATAATTTAAAAATCAGTCAGACAATTGAAATAAAATGATTTAAAAAATCAGCCCCCTAAATATGAAGTTCTGTGTTTTAGAAACAAGCAACAAAAAGACACGTCAATACATCTGTAGAGTAAAACGTTCTTTAGGCCGGTCAGTCCAACTGCTCAAAGCTGTGAGGGAAATCAAGGTGATAATATAATGATGTTATAATAATAATCCTTTAAATGTGGGGAAAAAATCGACCTCATCTGTGTAAATCTGTAACAGAAGGAATTACAGGCACAGATTCTTCTGTTTTTTTCAGATATGGCCAAATATTTAGAAGTAATGGTAACGTGTCAAAAATGGAAACTGATTAAAGACGAGGAAGCTAGAAAAACTGGACAACTGTAATATGAGCCTCGTGTTAGACTGAATAAGAATACTGTTCTAATAATTATTAATGGGGGACTGCAGGAAAAGGCAACAGCTCATTACAGCCTCTCATCGATCCCATCTAAAGAGGAACAAACGGTTGTGTTGTGTTACTATAGCAGCTGTCTGCTGTATTATTTCGCTGTAAACAGTTTTTAGTTCATTACCGTTCCATCCTTCATGATATACAGGGCAAGCTGCTCTAATTCATCCAGTACGTGTCCCATTTAAGAGAATCTGAAAAAAAACATTTCTCCCATTGGCTTAAAATCCCAGCAGATGTCAACATGTCTTCTCTAAATCAGGTTAATGGACTTACTGACATGGTCCTATAGTATTGAGAAACGGAATCAGAGGTGTGCACATGCTGCCTGTTGTTGGACAGTCTAAAGCACTTTGTCAACTTTAATCTCAAGAGCTGCTCCTGAAATCCATCTGCAACAAGAAAAATAATAGAACAGGGTTTAAAAGATTGCATGCTCTCTTTAGAAATAATTACATCTTGAACTTAAACGTATAGAAACCCTTTTTTTAAAAAACTGTTTTTCAGTGGTGAACTCAGACAGAAGGATCTATTTATTGACCTACTTCCAAGTCAAGTTCTGCCGATTTCAACTTTTGTACACTCGGATAAGATAGAAAGACGAGGGAGAAGGCCAGTGTGAGTGAGACCGTACATCAATGGTAGTGCTTTGACCTATGAAAGTAGGTCAGAGCCCTAGCCCTAGCCCTAGTCCGAAATTTTGAATTCAGAGGTGTCATGGGATGTTGCAGTCTGTGACTGCCTTGGTTCTTGTTAATATTGTTTGTGAAGTGCTTTGAAAAATGTCATATGAATACAGTTGCTCTTAGTAGTATTGTAGATAGAGAATAAAGAGTGCAACACCAAACACCAAACTGTGATGATTAAACTCGCCCCGGCAGCACCACTCCCTTACTGTTCCCGTTCTCTCGCTCTCCTGCCAACGAGAACCCACTGAACCAAGAACTGCTTCCACAGACATACCCTTAATGCACTTGTTTAAATTGTTTAAATAGGGGCATGAAACTTCCAATCTCAATCCCAGAATCGTTATATAAGACACACCTCATTGTGTGCTATAGTACCAAATAAGCAACTGCTGTTTCACAACTCTTATTATAATGGCATGGGGCTTTGCCTCATTTCTGTGGAACGAAAGATTGCAATCTGAACAGGAAACTAGCTCATAATGGGGCTAACAAATGGAGCCATGCCCACATTCGCACCTATAAGCAGCTAACCGGGCCAGTTAGCTTAAAGAGCGTGTCTTTAGACTGTTGAAGGAAGTAGCATGACCTCGAGGGAACCCACGAGGTGGGAAGTTTCTAACCACTCCAACATTTGGTCATTTTTTGCTCCAGGTTCAACACATATGCATAGTTTTTGTACAGAACACTTATGGTTGGGGAAAGTCTCTGGGACATACTCTAAGTCCATTGAATGCACCATTTAGTGAGGAAACCATGACCTAGCCTGAGGGGAAGTGTTTCTTTCCCTGGATTCATCTCCTAAGTGAAGTTGCCATCCTAGAGTTATTTAATATTTTTCTATATATATATCTTCTCTCTTTTTTCTCAATTCCTCTTTCAAGCCAACATCTTTGACACGCCCACCCATCACTACTTGTGAAATTATCATGAAGAGATTGGGGATGATATCAAAGTGTTCCTGCTCATAGACAGAACTCCATCTACTCTGGTGTTTTCCACGTTGTTTCGTCTTCTTTTTGTCGATTCAGACTCATTTTTTCTCTTTTCTTTCTAACTCATATCTATGGCCTTCCTTTTTTAATATAAAAGGTGCTTTAATTGAGTAAAATTGTTGAACTTCGCTGTGTTTATTTTCTCCTTGACCGTAAAGTGGTTTGCTCGTAATTTCTTCCATCAGCATTTTATTCCCTTATGTTGCTTAGTTTCACTTTGTGAGGGACAGGGGTGGGGTTGAACAGCCAATTTCACAATCCCTCATTCCAGTGGTTGGGGGCTGCTAAAGTGGGTGAGGGGGTGGCTTCATCACTGAAGGAATGTCCTTCAAATCCACCCTATTCTTTCTCAGAACTTCAGAGTCAGCACAGATCACCCTTAGAGAGAACAGCATTGATGGAGTTGTTTTATTTTCAGACCGCTTCATACCAGCAAGTTGAATGGTACAAGGTGACAGTCATGTACATACATGTCATCACATGTACACACTAATGTACACAAACACCACTTCAATGAAGCACAAGGTACAGTTCATAGACGGATCAATCACAGCCCTTGACAATAAGCTCGCTTCCACTATTCTGGAGAACAACAGAAACCTGTTGTAAATAAATTAAACATGTCAAGCCTTACAATACACACAAAGGACTGGCACAAGCCTAGCATTAGCACCCAGTCAGTTATCCAAAGTGTAATTCCTTAATTTGGTACATCCAAGGACATTTTCAACAGGGTTCCCCTGGGAGATGATTCCGCTTCAGCCGCCAATCTCTTAATTACTTTTGTTAAAAATGTTCACACAAGAAGGTAGAAAACAAAAAAGACCATTGATTGATTGTTGGGTTCATTCAGAGGTCCATGTGCAGCTTTGTAATATTACGGCACTACTAGATGAAAAAAGGTACAGAAACAGTCTTGGTGAATTCCAATCACAAGCTGAAAGCAGTCCTTTCAAGGTTTTCAGGGTTTTGTTTCCTCCGCTCCTCATTTATTATTTGCTTTTTAAGTCTTTCCACAACTTCAGGAAATCTGACATTGAGCTTCACTCCAACAGATGACAAACCGCTCTATCGAGACGGCGTATGTCCGTCTCCCAACCGATTGATGACTGATGATATATTTCTCTGACAAAACTGTCATGGTTCTAGAGTTTGTATGTTCTTGTCGTGTCTGTATGGGTTCTCTCTAGGTTCCTTCCACCTCCAAACGTCCAATTTAGTTGAGCTGGTCAGTTCCAAATTGCCCATAGTTGTGGGTGTGTGTGAGCGGTTTGTCTTTCACACCCCATCTCACTCCTATAGTCCTCTGGAATAGGTGGAGCAACCCCTGTGACCCCAAAAGTTGAGAAGTGGCTATAAATTAAATGATTACAATAACACACAAGCAGAGAGAGGGAGGGTGAATGACTGTAGAGCAACAGAAACAGTCTTCAGCTCCTTTTGTCCATGGAGCTGCAGAACCTGGGACTGTCGGTCCCTGCTGTCCATCATCAACCCAACTGTTATCATCACTGCTAGCATTAGCATCTGCTGTTTCAGTACTTCCTGTAAAGCAGCTCTCTAATTAGTAGCTTCGACATTGTGGTAAAGTGACAAGCACTAAGTACAGTACTAAATACTGAAGTTTTTCCTTGCCTTTATTGAGTGCTGCTCATGTAGAACATGTTGGGTTCTCAACCTGGGCAGTGCCCGGAGAAAACTTTTTGGTGTAACCTGCTGCTATACAAATAACACTGATTTTAACTGAGTTATAGTTTAATTTTCAAAGCAACTTATTTCCTTCATGTCATCAATCCATCGAGCAGTTCAAAATATTTTTAAATGTTTATGAGATTGATTACATGATGAACTTCAGAACTTGGTTTAGAAACTAGAATTCAGAGAATGTGATGTGACAAACATAACAGTAACACCACTGAGTAGAACAGATGTATTTCAAGTCTATCCTATTGTCTACCAATAGACAGAGTTAACAGGGACAATGTTTCTATCATACAATGGGTCAAACAGACCCGTCCTTTTTGCATGGCGTCGCATCAGCGAAAACTTTTTGAAGCTCCGGCAGAAGTCTGGTAGGGACAGAAGCTGATGTTGGGCATTCAGAGAATAATCCCACTACAACTCGATAAGTTGAAACTGAATGCTCTTTTCCACTTCTTGTGCATCCAATTGTTGTGCTCTTTAGACTTCTGAGATCAAGCAGCTCCACCTTGAAGCAAAAGATTTCATCAACTCCTCGTAGAACAATGAAAAGCTGGTTGGTCGAAAGTGTCTGGGTTCTCATTGTTACATGATACTCGGTGGTTTATTTTAGCAGACGAGTCATTGATTCACTGCAAGACTGCCTTTCTGGACATTCTCACGTTGTTGATATCTCGCATCTCTTTCAGAGACATTATTTGTATGACTTTAGCAAGGTTGTGCTTTATGAAGTTGCCATCTGAGAAAGGTTTTCCATCTTTTTCTGTAAGTTGGGCTATTTCATAGCTGCTATGGTAGTGTTCTCTTGTATTTTGTTGGCACGGAACAAATTCTGTGTTTGAGTTCACTGGCTAGCTGCTATTTGTTCAGCTTTTGGTGGTCACTCAGCACCGGTGCAAGACCAGTAGGTCTGATGTTTAATTTCAAAGTGCTAAAGTTCAGGAACCATAGCATTATCACAAATCAGACAGACACACTTCCCCTTGACTTCTATAAAGAGGTTTTTCCACCATGTCTTACATTTTCACTTTCAATGTTTTGCATTTCTTTGATTACAATATTTTTCGTCATCACTTGCGAGAGTTTGCATGTTCTCTTCTCGTCTTTGAGGTTCGCTATGGCTTCTCCGGCTTCCGTCCACTGGCAAATACATGACACATAGGTGAGGTCATCACTCCAAAACGTATCCGTAGAAATGAGTGTGAGTGTGACTGTGAGTGGGTTCTGACTTCCTCTGTGGCTTTGTGATAAACAGGCGGCTCATTCCCGAGTTTGGCTCCAGCAAATCTCATGACCTTTGTCCCACGTACGTACAGATTAGAAAAGTCTTCAATGACTGGTTCCACCTGTGGTGGAGAATTACAACTAATTCAAGTTAATGATTAGTGCACAGATCATATTGCATTATATTTTACTAGCAGGAACCCCTGGAAGTTCCACGATAAAACAATAATATCAGACTGTTGTTTTTTTTTCTTTCTTTTTCTTTTTGCCGTCACAAGAAAACAAGCAAAGCCGTAATGTCTCTGTGTGTGTGTGGGACGGACGAACACAAAGACGAAGGCCACTTCGGTGTTACGGTCCAGCCATCCGGGTAGACACCGGCGTTGTGAGTGTGATCCTGGTGAATAAAGCATCGGGGTTTCCCACACGACAATCTGAGGTCCAGCTGTAGTTTGGATTCAGACAAATGTTATTATGAGAAATGTTCAGGAAATCATTATTAGTCAGGCTTATGGGAATATATGGTTGAGCTGGGTTCTGACTGTCTAATACTGAGTTCTTCTAGGTTTTGAGGCCGTCCAGCTACAGTACTAGTGAATCCTTATTGATTTGAGCACCACTTCCTTTACAGTCTGTGAAATTGTTGTTGTCATTTTGGGCGTTTCATAGTGTTAAATTACCTGCTTACTTACGTCCTTTGTTTTTAGAGTCTAGAGTACGTAGTTCTGAGCAATTCTGAGACTGTCAAAGCTGGATGAACAGGTTGTAATTAAAGGATCCACTCCTTTAAAACAAGACATCGATTCCAGTCCCGATGGCATCAGTTCTATAAATTTAGTTACAGCTTCATCTGTGAGAGATCTTGAAAAAAAAAAAAGTTTGCTGTCGCAGTAAATTGTGTTAAAAGTTCAAATTATATTAAAGGAATGCAATGAGGGAAAACTATTAAGAGATCAGGTAATAATAAGTCAGCACCAACATCATATGTCAGCAACAGCCACTAACCAGTAGTGAATGCACTCACCCACTGAAGACTAATTGAATTGGTGTGGATTCCAGCGTGTCGTCACACCACTACTGTCAGTGTTATGGGATGGATGGATGGATGGATGGCGTATCACTTACTTGTGTATGTTCATGTACAAGCATTCAAACACACTCACATCGGCACACAGGCAGCGATCTCTGCATTGCTCCGCAGTCGCTCGGCGACGAGAGCCCATGACCGGCTGGCAGCAGCAGCACTCGGGTTAATAAATGAAGCCCAAACAGGTTTGACCTCCAGAAGAGACACAAAGAGATGAAAAATGGCACTTTGACTCAGCACGGATATACAGCCTATAATCGTAGACCAACCTTGATGTTTTAGCCAAGTGCTTTGTGAACCATAATAGACTTTCTCCTCTGGAATCCTTTGTCTTCTAACAATCATATCTTCAACATGCTTCCTCTCCCCCTACCTCGTCCTCCATGTTTCAAATGCTGAAGAGGTCATAGTGATGTTGCCACAATGTCGTCCTGCAGTAAACAAACCGCTATGACCATTTGTGACAGTGTTTAATGGTTTGTATGTTCTCTCCGTGGGTTCTCTCCAGGTTCCTCTATCCTCCAAAAACATGAAGCCAAGGTGAACTGCTTGAAGTAAAACTGTCCCTAGGTGTGAATGTGAGAGCGAATGGTTGTTTGTCCTTCATGTAGCCCCACAATGAGCTGGCATCTCATCAAGGGTGTACCCCACCTCTTACCCGTGACCCAAGACTGAAGACGACTGACACAACATTACTTTCAATGATGTATAATTACTCTTTTGTTTGTTAAATAAATAAATAAATAAATAAATAAATGTGAGCTGCTGGCCAGTAATAAATGTATACTTCTAAACAGAGCATATGTCGCGCTGTCAAAGCCTGGCTTCTACATTATATGGATTTACTGTATGAGTTAATGGCTAATAGGGGATAATAGGGTAAAACCTTTGCCTCTATGATAAAAATTATTATCAGAAGAAATGATGAGAAACTTGTACAGCAGATGTGATCACTGAAGTCCAAACTGTTCCACACATGCATTTAGACATTTAACACAGTATAAAATCTTGACAGTTTTGCAGTGAAGTATTTTAAGATTTTGCTTACAACATTTCTGTGTTGTAAGTACTTCCTGTTCATTCCACTTCCTGTTCAGGCTGCTCTGATGACTAGATGAAGATGCACAGGGAGACTGATGGAGAAGGACGATCTGAGTGGGCGAGACGGTGTGGAAATGTAGAGGAGATCAGGGAGATATGGATGTGCACACTGTGAATATTGAAAGTAAGGAGCCGAATCTAGAAATCAATATGGAGCTGAACAAGGAGCCAATGGAGCTGCTGAAGGCCAGGAGGGGTAATAGACACAGTGTGTGTTTATGAAGGAGGAAGAGTTACAGAGTTATGGTAATACAGGATGCGATCAGAGTGGGAGTGAGCATGGCAGGAAGTTACAGGTAACACACACACACACACACACACACACACACGCACACATGCACACGCACACCAAATGTCATTGCGGGAGAGGGATGGTCTAATGAAGGACAGCCACATAGCAGCACCAAGGAGCAGCTTGTGAGGTTTGGTGCCTTGCTCAAAGGCAGCTTAGCAGTGCTCAGCAGGGGTGGACAGTAACAGAGTAAATTTACTTAAGTACTGTACTTAAGTACAGATTCTGGGTTTTTTTACTTTACTCAAATACTAGAATTCTTTCATACTTATTACTCTTACTCGAATACATTTCCAAGGCAAAGATTTTTACTCTTACTCGAGTTAATTTCTGAGAAGGCTCATGAATACTCGTTACTTTTAGGTTTTCCTGTTGTTGTTGTTTTGTCCGCCCCACCCCCCACCCCCCCTGAAATGCAATTGGCCACATGCAGTGTTCGTCAAAGAAGGAAACCTATCACAGTACACGTTCTCAACTGGGATTTACGTAAAAGCGGAAATATGTCATCCCCTACCCAATCAGCTCAAAACAGGACCGCGGTGGCCATGGCGACTGCCGAAGAAGCCTCCGTTGAATCTGATGAACATGATGAGCCGGAGTTTTATGAGGCGGAGGAAGAAAACCCATGGCCTTATCTTAAAGATACGTTCGAGTTTGTAGAAGTGAAAAAGGACAACGTGGACTCAAGACAAGAAAAAGTACATTTTCAAATGCTTATTGTGTTTGCCGAAGAAAAACTGACAAAAGTCACACCTAGAGACCTCTGGTCACTTCATTTTACAGACTGACAGAGACTGGAGGACACAGGGCCACAGAGACACACAGATGGGGAGGGGGGGGGTAGACAGACAGACAGACAGACAGACAGACAGACAGGTGGGGTGAGACAGACAGCCTGGGGGAGACAAATATTGTGGTACTGGGATATGTCCTTCCTGTAAACATTGAGTTGTTGAAGGCAGAGATTTAGTTTGTTGTAAAGCAGTGGTTCTCAACCAGCAGTCCACCAGGGTGTCCTTTAGGGGTTCAAGGTGGTCCCCAGTTAAACGAGTTGGTTGGGCCTGTATGGCTCCATTTGGTCTAGTGTGTGTATGGAAGGGGGGAATTGTTTAATAAAATGTGAAAATGACATAATTGTCCTCTTTGATGATTCCATGAATTTTATTTCCATTTTAATAGATGTTGAGGAAGGCTTGGTACAGTATAACATATGTTCTACAGGCAAGCACATCAGTGCAGGTGGTTTCAAAGAGTTTTCTCTGAAACAAGAGATACACGGTACTATATATAAAATTGTAAAATGACAGTAATTCAGTCAGGTCCATTCTCATCAAAGATAAAAAATAGGAATTTACTCTTACTCTTACTTTTACTTTAAGTACATTTAAAAGCATTTACTTTTTTACTCTTACTCAAGTAATGTATTGACTGGGCTACTCTTACTTGTAGCGGAGTAAATTTTGACCAGAAGTATTTGTACTCTTACTCAAGTACTGGAGTCAAGTACTCTGTCCATCTCTGGTGCTCAGGACGTGAACTGGCACCTCTCCAGCTACCAGTTCACACTCCATACTCCACATGGGTCGTGAACTGCCCACCATGTGGTTCCCAAGAATTAGAGAGATGTATTAGAGTTTGGTGTCCAGTAGGAGCTCAGTTTTATCTCTGTAACTTTTCAGACAAGAGTTAATTTCTAGAAATAACAAAACCAGTTGTCAGATGAAGACAAGGGTGATAGAATGGAGTTGGGTAGACGGGTAGACCTTTCATGTCATCTGCACAAAAGAAGAGAATAACACATGTCCTAATGATATGGCAAAGAGGCATAAAACTGTCTGGGGACTAAGAGAGAGTCCAGAGGAACACCACTGCTGACCAGGGAGGATCTGTGGTTTTACACCAGAGAGATAATCTACCATTGACACCTGTGGATATTAGTCTGTTAAAAGACCATGTTATGCAAGCCTGAGTCAAAGTGAGAGGCTGAAGGTGATTCGTATTTCCCCTCTTCAGTTTATCAATGGAGTGGATGAAACCCTGACTGAAATTGCCCACACAGATGATTATCATCAGGCAAGAGTTGAGCTTACTATTATTCCATGCTTGTAGTGGCCACGTGGTACCTATTAAAAATACCTTCATGACATTAATGACTGTTTTCCTTTTCCTCTTGCACATGCATGAATAAACAACCCTTGACCTGGGAAATAGTCTGCCAACATTTGTCACCATGACGGCCTCAAACAAGACATGGACCACCCCACCTGTACAGGCATTCGATGTTTGAAGTAGTGTTCCACAGCGTCAATGAGGTCTGCTCATGTTACTACACTGGTTAATGTAGATATATTTAAAGGCAAAAACATCTTGTAAGAAATCTGAAACTTCTAAACTCAACACACGCTCTTTACATAAAGGTTAATTCTGCTCGTGCAAACATTTGCTGGGCAATAAAGGTGGTTGGGAGGCATCTAATGGGCTTTGTTATCAAGGCAAGATGAATTGTGATGGGTGCAGTTTCCACAGTGGAAAACAGTTAGGGCATGGAGGGGCCTATAATTCTCCTGATAATTGGGTTAATACCTGTCATGATATCCTCTATTACCCCAGCAGTAAATAGGGGAGCGGTACGAATGATTGCTGTTAATTAGAAAACATGTAGATCAGCAGCATGCAGAGGAACTGTATATCTCAGCTTAATGCGGAGCAGAGATCACCTTTACTGTTCCAGGCAAATTAAAGTGTGTGTTCTTGTGTGTGAGAGTGTGCGACATCACGACAGGTACACCGAGCTACTCTGTAGACGTCTCAGTGTCTGACATCTGTGTTTAAAATCATAGAACAAAATGTCTATTCATGTCTACGTGTGTGTTTGTGTGTTTGTCATCTGCAGGCGGTGTGTGACAGCTGTGTGTACATATATGTGTGTGTGTGTGTGTGTGTGTGTGTGTGTGTGTGTGTGTGTGTGTGTGTGTGTGTGTGTGTGTGTGTGTGTGTGTGTGTGTGTGTGTTTAACCAAGCAGATGTGTGAGAACATGAGAGAGACGGCGTCTATCCTCTTCCCTTTTCTGGGCTGGTTACTCAGGGGGCAGCTAAAAACGGAAAGGGCTCTGTCAGCCAGTGATGTAGCTGGCCGCGTGCGACACACACACACACACACACACACACACACACACACACACACACACACACACACACACACACACACACACACACACACACAAAGGCTACGGATAAAGCAGGAAGAGGATACGGGCCAAAGGACCAGCTGAGTTTCCCAAACCTTCACAGGGGGACTAAAATAGGACGTGCCAGCGTTTAGGGTGATACCGGCTCTGTGGATGTAAAACCGTCCACTGGAAATGGGCGGGAGAATCGTTGTTAGCCGTGTTAGCCTTTTCACGTTTTAACTCTAAAGATGAGACAATTCCTGGATTCACCAAAAAAGAGAGAGTAGAGAGAAAATGTATAATAAGAACAGGAAAGGGATTTGAAAGTGTAGAATAAACTAAGTAGGAATTGAGTGAAAGTCAGGAAACACGAAAGAAAAAAATATGAGAGCACTCCCAGGGGTAGGGGGGACGACTGGTGTTCAATTGACTTTTGTTCCCTTGAGTGTAATGAGACAGAGTGGATGCCCCCACCTCCTTTCTTCTTCACCTCTCCTTAGGGGAGGCCAATCATTCAGGCATGAAGAAGACACCTTGACTGATACCACACCTTCAGCAGCCCACACACAGCACTTCCCCTCAGAATGTTAATGCTTCCACCTCACTTCCAGGAACCAAAGGAGGAAGTTGTTGGAAAGGACCAACACAAAACAATGGCCTCTTCATAAAGACCAGGTAACCTTGTCCCCAAGTGTGTGTGCTGCCACACACACACACACACACGCACATCAATACCGTGGGAGTTTCTCATCATAGTAAACTGACGAGCTCCGAGTGTCTCGCTGCGCTAACACTCTTTTTTTCATCTCAAGGACAAGTGGAAGTATTTAAGAGGTAGTTTAAGATAATAAGTTTACAGTCAAACCTGGCAGAGTGGGGTGTAATAATTATATTACTATTCATCCATTCATTCATCCATCCAATCATCCATCCATCCATCCAACAAAACAATGATCAGTACCACATCCTCCCAGGTAAATGAAAGGTAAATGACGACTAGCATAGAGAGCAGCGGGTGCGAGTGTTTGTTTTTTTTTTCTCAAGGCAACATTCAGTCAGTTACTTTCTCAAGATCAACCAATAGACATGCAGAATTTACCTGTGTATAATTAATTATATATAATTTACATAAACAATGATAGAGAATTAAAAAGAAACAAAAAAGTCAGGAGAACATACAAACTACGACTTTACTTCACCAACGAGAACGAGATCCGGTCTCACTGATGTTGTACCCATCCACCAACACGTGGTCGTTACGTATGCCTACATGTGTATTTTGTGTGTACTGTGTGTAAGTGTGAATGTGCGTGTGGGTGTTTGTGGGAGAGATGGGTGTGGTGTGTCTGTGTCCTGTGTATTTGGTTTTCCCGAGGCCCAGATCATCCAATCCAGCTCCAGTGCCTGCCTGGATCGGTCCATCAAGGAACTTCCATTTGCCCTGCTGGTTACTCCACCTGCTGCCAATTTCCACAACTACCTGCCAATTGCATGCCCCGCCCAAACACACCCTATATCAGTCCTTTGTTTGCCATTCAGGAGGAGGAATCTCTATCTCATCTCTCAGGCTACATCTCATCTCTCTATTTCATCTCTTTATCACATCTCTCATCTCAGCTCTCACTCCATCTATCTCTGTTTCATGTTTCTCTGTGGTGAGTAACTGCCATTATAGTTTAGTTATTCTGTGTTAGTTATTTGTCTGTTCTGTTAGTCTGTGGCCTAGGGGTAGCTAGACACATACCACCTGTAGTATCCTTTGTCTAGCAACACCAGTTAGGAGGATGTTGTCTTTCAGTTGTATTTTTGGTCAGTTTCTGACTGTCTCGTGAGTGGTTAGGCAGGGTTTTTATTTTTCTTGTTTAGTTACCTGCATTGTTTAGTTTGACTTTGTGTTATAGATTATTTTGTTAATTTTGACAACATCCATTCCCCTAGACCATGGGACATTATTTTCAGTTTGGCAGTCTCACTTTGTTTGTGTCAAAGTCTTGTCTTAAACTATACATAATACACCCGTTGCAATTAAAAGTCTTTTGTGCTGGTTCCAGTTTATTTACATTTCAGCTGCTCGAGTTCCTGTTGGCTTATTTTCCGGGTTTTTGGTTTATTTTACTGCCATTTAGTCACATATCATAGTCACGTTCTGCAGGGTTGTAACAGTGGTAAAGAACGAGATCCTGTCTCAGCTGATGTTGTATCCATCCGCCAACTAGCGGTGGTGTCCTGAAACACAGCTCGTATCTGGAATTTTGCTCATATGTACAACAGAAATATGGACGAAGCAGCGACTCGTATCTCAAAAAAACTCTTATGTCAATCAGCTCGCATCTCGAGGCACTACCATAGTTGACAAATCACGTTATTTGATGATTAGCAAAACATACGTATATTCGTCAGATGCTTCTTTCTGACTGTACATGACGTTGTTGCCTCATTTCACATTTGAGAACTCAGCTGTGCTTCACTTCACTGCGTTTATCTAGGATGTAAAATATACATTAATCTGCATGTTTAAAGTGGCAAAATGTACAGCTAACATTGCTATTCCAAGTATTAGCGGTCTAGCCGAAAAACATTAGTAGCTTCTCTCTTTGTGCAGCCGTCTCAGTCCTACAACTCAGATTCTACAACATACTGCTATCACAAGCTGGTTATAGCAAAGCAAGGCACACAATACATAACAGAAGGCTTCATAATTTATCAGTCTTCTGGACCAAAACGTACAGAACAAAAATGGTGCAAAGGTACCCGTTGAAGTCCAGAGAAGAAAATATGAACTCCAACTCCAGTATGAATGACCAACAAGGGTCGTCGCTCATCCCCACACAGCACAGCAATGAGCAAAGGACTGTCCCCAAGACGGCAGGAGGATAGAACTGAGCATAGAAAAAACTAAACAGCCCTTTACAGATGGGAAGAAGTGTGGGAGTGTATGGATGCTACAGCTGGAACACTTCTGGATCAAAAAGAAATGAACTGGGAAAAAAGAACCCATTTCCTTCCAGCCACAAGAAGATACCATATTAACACAGGATCCATCAGAACATCTCCATGCTGCCATTCAGAGAGCAACACACCTTCGACTGACATTAGCAACAATGCTAATGGCTTTTGGTGTACATCAAATTTTATTACGCACACAGGAAAGAATTCTTTGAGGGTCCCACACCGTGGGATCACTAGAGGGGAAGACATACACCAGGCCGTAAAAGAAATGCCATCACAGAGAGGAATCAACCTGTCCACGGCGCCCCCGCCATGACTGTAAAAGAACAAGACAACCTGGACCTCTCGTCATATATCTGTCATTTTCACCAATGAATTTCCAGTGGAGACAAGTCGCATTATATGAGCAATTAAATGGGGATTGTGATATATGAAGAGATAAGAGGTTGCTTCCATCTTTCAGTGATGAGAAAACCTAAAATCTGTTTCTACTTTTAGGGCCTTTCTGAAATTTAAATTGCTAATTTAGAAAGAGTTTGTTGATTGTTCGCTGGTATCTGAGTGACTGACTCAACCTCTTGCCATCTTGTTGTTGTACCTGGATGACTTTTGCTATTTTAACGACCTCCTCTGCTCTGTGGTACCATGGTAGTGGACAAAGAGTAATAAAGAGCCTCATCGGCTGTGATGATATTCACATTCTCTTCTGTCCTACATGCCAGACAAGCCTTTGGCTTCTATGTGCCCCTAAATGAACAGATAAATGTTCCACAAAAAACCAGAGTAATGGTGAAACAGTTCGTAACAGTTTCGCCATAACTGTGTAATAACCCTCACCACTCTGCTGCCCCCAATGTAAACAGTTGGTGCCACTTTTCAGGAAAAGATTGAGGTACTTGTTACGCGATCAGACCAGACACTAAAATGTGGGCAGTTAATAACATAAATGTGCTCAAATGACAATGACTAAATTAGATAGGAGGAAGATAAGCAGTTGTTCTATCTATCTATCTATCTATCTATCTATCTATCTATCTATCTATCTATCTATCTATCTATCTATCTATTTATCTATCTATCTATCTATCTATCTCTCTCTCTTTCTCTCTCTCTCTCTCTATATATATATATATATATATGTATATATATATATATATATAGAGCCATGACTGACTGTTAATATAAAAATAACCAGTGTTATCGTTCATAAAATCAGCATTAAGAGCAAAAAATATAAAATAAATACTAAGGCAGAAGGATTAGTTTGCCTATATGCTGCCACTTCAATCATCACCCTGTGAATTTGCAGTGAATTGATAATCGCTGATAATCTCAGTTCAGAGTGTCATAATCTCTGAGAGGGATGCAGGCTGGACTGTTTCTTGGGGTTTCACACCGGGATGCTGCATCCTCGCCAGTTGGGACAGATCTTCTGCAATGCAGTAAACAGCCAGAGCAGACACACAGCATACTGCAAGCACATGCATAAGCAGCATGGACTTAATGAAGCGTGTAAATGTATGCATGCATCACATCTCTCGCCAAGCTCTCGCTCATTTACGTACAAAACAGGCAACATTTCTACTTATTTAATACACATTTTCAAAAAAAAGTTGTGAACTACAAGGACAATCGGTGAAGTGCATTCCTCCACTAAGGCCCAGCAGCTCCTTTTAATTAAATTAAATCCTTATCTAAATTCCAATGACACATGTGCACAATCAAAAAAGCTGCCCTCAGGGTTCTGTCAAAGGAAATGGGAAAAAAAAAGAAAAGAATAGATCCATCTCTTTTTCTTCCAGATAATCCAAAATTAAATGATTACATTTTTGGCACATGCCAAGTCTTTCAAGTACTTCATGAGTAATTGATAAAAATGCTGAAAGGTCCCGTCTTACTATGTTAAAGGAAGTGGCAGAAAATCATGGATCAATCCTGTCGTCTGGATCCTCTCCAATATTTGATAGTTTCTTTCATGGCACACACCCAACGCTTCCACTGTTTCATAGTAATCCATTAAGAAGTGTATCGACAAAAAGGGCAGAAACCCCTCCTGCTAAAGAAAAAAGAAAAAGAATAGAAACCCTACATCTGTCCTTTTATCTCATTCCGCTCCAAAAATGTATTGGTTCTTTATGCCCAACCCTTCCACCAAGCTTCATCAAATTCTGTCAGCTACTTCATGTATAATTGACCAATAGAAACATGCTAAAACCAAAATGTCTCAGTGTTAATCAGAGAAAGAATGTCCTGGATGGATTCCTCCCTGGTGGATTGATAAATGGTTGTTTCAGCCGTGTTTGGATATATAAAGCACCAGCATGCTTTATTGAGATAGGATTCTTATGATATATTCATAAGACATAGAAAAGCTAAAGATTATTTTTTCATTTATTGTGAACGAAAGCTAAAATGTTTGATTTTTTAATCATGCATAGGCATTTGATCTCTAAAAATGAAACTGGGATCATTTCAATGCTTTTTCAATCCCATTGTAAACTTTTGATAAATAAATAAATGTTTTATAGACTACAATGAGGGAGAGAGAGAGAGAGGTCACCAAAATACGATTTTTAGCCCATCTTGATTGATATTGGATGTCTCTTTTGTAGTCTGAACAGTCACGCACCAAATTAAATCCGATTTTAGCGCAACGTAATGAAACCACATTAGTTTCATATTGGATTTGGACAGATGGGTCTCAGTCTGAACAGCTCCAAACACACCGAATGGTTTTGACTGTCAGTGGCCCAGTCTGGAGAGAGCGAGATCCCATTTGGACACTTGCTAAAAATAGTGTGGATGGTCAGCCCTAAAAATGGAATACGGAAGTAAATCTGATTGGAATCCGATTTTTCCTGCAGTCTGAACGCAGCCAAAGCTACAGAAAACTAGAAAGCAGAAGGCGAGAGGGTGTGTGGTGGAGAGAGGGAGAGGTGACGTGACAAACGAGCGATAGAGAGATGGATTGATGACGGGCAAAGATAGACGATCGGCAAATAGATGAGCAGTGTTACTGAAATGGATAGGAAGCATGGAGGAAGAGGTGTTCACTTGGATGGAATGTACGTTGGTGTCTCGGTCATAGGTCACCACCCGATGATGTTACAAGACCCCACCACTACCACCAGTGTAAAAGCTGGACGGAACAGGAGACAGCAGCTGGACACAGGACAAGGAAAGACTGAATGAACTGCTGTTGATGCTGAAAGTAGGGGATCAATTGATTGTAGATTGATGAGTAACAGGTGTGCCAAGAATCCACCCCTGCCAAAAACAAACCAGGAAACTCAGAGCCAGGACTGTGGCAACATTCGTAAAGTTGTGTTACTCTGCACCACATATGTCAAACACTGTATTCCCCACAATGCAACAGTAGCGGAAGTCACTGCAGCGCTGAAAGGAAGGTGGATGCTGAGAGCAAGGGGTTTCAAGCCAGGTGGGAGTGATAGTGTATTCAGAGAGGTAAAAGGTGAACCTGTGTGCCTTCTGCTGAGTTTGCAAGTTTCATCCTCGACTCACAATGCTCTAGCTGAGCATCCAAGCTGCTCGGACACGTATGTCTGTTTTGCAGCACAGATATATGTGAACATTATTTCTCTCTGATGAAGCAGAACAAAACATCACACAGGAGCCCTCTGACTGAATAAACACCTTCACTCCATCCTGAGGGTTTCCTCAGCTTAGAGCCTGACCCTTGAATGACCCCTGACCCCTGAATGAATCCTGACCCCGAACGTTCATGAACTTGTACGAAAGATGAGACACCATCAAACATCAGGGTCAGCCTCAGACGAGTGAGCTTCACACAGCAGTAACGTATTTTCAGTTTCAAATTCAGTTAAATTTTTACATTTGTTTCTACAAGACATGATGTCTCCTTGACGAAAGTATTGTTTTGTCTGCGTGCCATAGATTTTTGTATTTTATTTTATTTGTTTATATTTATTTTAGTTGAATGGACTCAAGGAAAATTGCAATTAAGAGTCATGAGTAAGGATACAACTGATTTGATTTTTTAAATTTACTATTTGAAAGCAGTGATTGGTAGGATTGTAGAGCAGCACAATATTTTTTTTTATTTTTTGCACAATAATGCATTATTATTGTGTATGCAATAATGTATGTACTGTAATGCATTATCTGTTTATAATGCATGCAATTTTCTTCATGTATTTATCTTGATATAAGGAAAAAAATTTGTTTTTGAAGGGCATTTATTTTTTGCTGTTTACCTGTTGAAAAGATTTCCCCTTGAAATTACTGACAGAGCCATAACGAAATATTGCTTTATTTATTCAATCATTAAATAATATAGACTGTGTTAGCTCTTCGTTCAGTGGGCCATATTCATTTCAATATGTTTTAATAAACATTGAACCAGTCCGGCCCTCGACTTGTAGCAAATGTGTCCTTTTGGCCCTCCGTGTATTTGACTTTGACACCCCTGTTCTAAACCATCCAGGCTTTGTTGGACTATGGATATACAGTATGTTACTTGATTTGAGGGAATAAAGTCCAGGGTCTATAGGTGGATGCTGAGCTGGTGATTAGGTGCATGCAGATCAACATCAGCATCAACAAGTAGAAGGAGAGATGGGAAAGTGTTGCAGCTTAAACAGACAAACGACAAACTGGGAAGATGATTGATGATGACTGAGCAGAATGAGGCATATCATGTGTGTACTCCAGTAAAGACCATGTATGGTGTAATTCTATCTATTGTGTGACCAAGATTATTTATACCTATTATTGAAAGTCTTCATATTCGGATATATCAGATTTGTGACCGTTCAGGTCATCTCAGCTATCCATTTCTAATTGTGGAAAAAAAATAATTCTCACATCTTCACTCTGTAAAAGATTAATCTCAGTAATATACGTTAGAGAGGCACTTTTTAGAGTTTGGGCCAGGGCCAGGCTGAAGACACAAAAGATTTAAAACCGTCTTCAAATTATCGTAAAATTAGTACCCAAAGCAATTTGCCTCGTAATGTTGCCAAATTCTTCCAGAGACTAAGAAATAATGGGATGAGAGAAACACTACAGGACACTTCTCAAAAATTGCCAGGTTACTACTTTGGTTGTGAATCATCTGTATGGATTAGGAATCTGTATCGTACTGAACAAAGAACATGAACTAAAAATGTTATTCACCTGAAAAAACAGGTTGAAAATCTCTTTTAAAAGCAAAGGAGGTGAGATAAACGGGAGCTGGAAAGTTGAGAGGGAGTGCAGGGAGGATGCGTGGTCAAGAATGATTATGGTGAATGTCATTTAAATCATTTACCCAAAAGCTGTTTAAGTCAATCCACTGGATGTTAAGAAAGTTCTTGAAGACCTTTCGTCTCTCATCCAAGAGACCTCTTCAGTTCTGAGGGTGGCTGATCATGTCCCAGCTTATTAACCATGTGGGGTGTGGTCAGTGCCATCCACTTTGACGTGGATGGCCTCTTTCACTCCTCTCTCAAACCATTTATCTTCCCTGTCCAAAATCTGAACATCGGTGTCCTGAAATGAGTGTCCCTCTTCATTGAGGTGAAGGAAGACTGCCGAGTCCTGTGCTGATGTGTTGGCTCATCTGTATTGAGCCATGCGCCTGTGTACTGGTTGATTGGTTTCCCCAATGTAGACATCTGAGCATTCCTCGTTGCATTTAACTGCATACACCAGATTGCTCTTCTGACTGTGTGGTGTGGGGTCTTTTGGGTGGACCAGTCTTTGTTGGAGGGCGTTGCCCAGCTTAAAATACACAGGAACCTTGTGTTTGTTGAAGATCCTCCTCAGCTTTTCCGACACGCCAGACACATATGGGATCACTATACCATTGCGCTTGCTCTCTTCCATCCTCACTGGGTTTTTCTCCTTTCTGGATCTTGTGTGAGCTTTCACAAAGGTCCAGTCAGGATATCCACAGGTTTCTTAGTGCCCCTTTCAGGTGTTATCATTTACATTCCGTAGTAGCTTTAGTGTGTGGGCAGTGGAAACAGGGACCCAAACTCAGGTACTAAAATGGAAAGTTCTTCATGAATAACTGGCGCCAATTTGTTCATCTGGAACAAACCAAATTGCTTTGTGACCAAGTGGCTAAGAGAGACCAAACCAACTTGTTTCAGAGAGTCCTTACCTGTTGTCTGCAGGCGATTTGTTGCCTTTGTTGAGCACTAGTTTGGTATGTTCTGAGACACGCTTCCCAAGGATCATAAGAAGGACACGTAATGGTTCCCATAACAGCTGCAAATATTCCTGATATGGTCAGGTCTCATGTAGAGAGCATCCAACAATAACTTAATGGCACGCTTGGTATGTCAGGTGACTGTACTGGTGTCAGCACCTCTATTTGTCGTAAAAAGACATGCTAAAACATGGTTGGACTAAGAACTCTCCTCACGTAGGCCTTGGCAAAGTGTCAAGTAGAAGTCTGAAGTCCCATGTGGAAATACTTCGGTGACTTCTCCTTAGCACTAGTCCACTAGATAAGCTGAGGTTTCTCATACAACAATGGATCATGTAAGTCAAGGAGGCGTCAATGAATGGCACACACCTATTTGTGTCTAAGGCCCCGTCCACACAGTATTTTTGAAAACTCATCTTTTTTCTTTCAGTTAAAAAAACGGAGGTTTTTGAAAATGTCGGCGTTATGTCCACAGTTCATATCCATTGTTTATATTGCATATCCTTCTGCGACCCTGCCTCTGAGCTGCCGACACTGTACTGCTCCCAGATGCTCTGCCCTTCCTCGTCTGAACATGGTGCGGTGTCTCTGGGACTCCTGGCCATATCCAAACACCATCCCCATCTCCTGATTGGTGTGCCATCTTCCTGAGGGTCCTGAGCCCCGCCTCATCACCTGGCATGGACGTTTTAAAAACTCTGCAAGCCAGTCAGTCGGGGCAACTGTGGGGCTGACTGTGGCAGCAAACCTTTGAGCCCATTGAACTGAGTACTGAATTAGGTGTGGGTAATTTTGTATAGTATAGTGAGCCCTCGGTTTGTTAAATTTTTGTTTCTTTGGACAGCACCCATTTGCGTCTTACCTTAGTTTTTTAAATTAAATATCTTATTTAACCACTTGACCTTAATGCGGGAAAATAAATGTTTTATGTTCTCCCTTTAATATCTGGGATGTTTTATGTTATTTTCCTATTCCTCTACGTGAGTTGTAACAGACGGCCAAAGTGAAACTCATTGAAAAACGCTTGGTAAGCACTTTTGTGTGAACACCTTTCTGGAAACTTTTTCTCCAGGCATTTGTAGCCGTCTTGTAGTTGAAGCCCAAGTGTTTAAGAGCTTCTGCTACTTCTCTTTCCTTGCTTTTCCTGCTAAAATTACATTGACCCTTCACATGCTTGCAAGATACTGCCACTGTCTTTGTGCTTCTGCTCGACAGGTGTGGAACAAGTATAGAAGACAAGAAATCCAGAGGCCTGGAAATCCCGCCCCCACTTCAGCAACTACAACACAATTTGGACTGGAAATTCTTTCTGGCCTATTTGCCACTCTCTCTGTCTGTCTCTCCATTTGCCTTGCCCCGTCTCTATTCCTATTGTATTTCCTTTCCCACCCAACTGGTCAAGGCGGATGACCGCACTTGAAATGCGCTTTGAAATGCCTGCTGATGTGATTAGTTGCTATACAAATAAAAGTTGATTGCGTGATTGATTGATTGATTGATTGATTGATTGATTGATTGATTGATTGATTGAAGTGCTGCTGCGCATTTAGCACAGATGAAGGACGGCTTATTTTCCGACAGATAAAGTTCCATGTCAAAGACATGTTGACAAGCATGTTTGACAATTGAACATTTGTTCCTCTGTTTTTCCTTTATTGGAGTCATAACGTTTGTATACTGTATTGTATACAGTGGTACCTCTACTTACGAAATTAATTGGTTCCGGAAGAAATTACGTAAGTAGAAAATTACGTAAGTAGAGACATGTTTTCCATGCAAATGCCCTAATCCGTTCCGTGGCCACAAAAATTCCGACATAAATGTTTTATAAAGCATAAAAATGAATCAAAACATGTAACTAATACATGTTACAATTAAATTATTGCACAATAAATGAGAGTTGTGCATAACGTAAAAAACAAAGAATAGAGTAAATAATAATGACGGTCATTTACCTTTTAACAGCTGCCCCTATTGTTTTTTGCCCTCTTTCGTTCATGCGCTCCTATCTCACGATGCCGAACAGAGTAAATTGCAGTCCTCATTTTGAACATCTCCAACCACCCACGCAATGCCTTAAACTCCTTAAACTTCCTTTTGTTTTAATAACGTGGCGATTGTAGATGCATTTCGGCCACACAGAGGTGGAGTGGCATCCCTCTTAGCCTATGGGATGCCAGGAAGATACATAATAGGTAATAGCCAATGGCAGAGCAGCTATGAGAATGTTGCGTTCAGGAACCTGTGGGAGATTTGAGTATCAGCCGATACTGTGTTTATACATTACGTAAGTCTAAATTTCTTTTGTAAGTAGAGGTAATATTTTCCTGCAGAGAAATTTCGTAAGTAGAAATTTTCTTAAGTAGAGACATTCGTAATTAGAGGTATCACTGTAGTTTTCTTGATCGCCCCGTCTGTCAGGATTTGCAGTTGCTTCTCTCTCTCTCCCTCTTCTGAGTCCCTCATAGTTCCACCTACCTGGGTGTGGCTGTTGCTGGCGGCAGAGCACCACACCTGTGACCAATCTGCAATCTCCAGACCTTCATGAGGACCAGTTTTCCACCATTCATCGCCAGTTCGTTTGTACTGCTTGTCAGTATCCACACCTTGGCTCACTTGAACTTGCACCTTGACTTTTTTTGATAACTCTGTTCTCTCCGTGTTCCAGTTCTGGTCTGTTGCCTGTTGGACTACAACCATTTCCAGCCGCCTGCTTGTTTTCTCCTCACCTGTCGATTTACCTGTTCAGCCTGATCACCTGGTTCATCATCGCTTCACATTTATTGTTAAATAAATCTATTTTTTCCTTTTACCTGACGTCTGCGCATTTGGGTCCTACAGTAAACCCCGACAGAACGAACTGGCCAACATGGACCCAGCGGAGACGGATTCAGATCGCGTCCGCCTGGCTCTTGCAAATCAAGGAGTTCTACTTGGACAACATGAGCAGCTGCTACATAGCCTCTTGGAGAGTCAAAAGACTTCACAAGACCAGATCTCCCAGCTCAACTTTATGATCCAGGAACTTGCCGGCAAACTCTCCACATCCAGTATTCAAGGTCAGCCTGTTTCACTTCAGCCTCAAGCCTCTGCTGCACCTCAGTCTCCACCGCCGTCCTTCAGAGAAGTGCACATTCCGGACCCTGACCATTATTCAGGTGATATGGGTAAATGTGGGAGTTTTTTACTGCAGTGCTCACTGGTTTTTAGTCAAAAGCCAAACACCTATGCCTCTGACAATTCTAAAATTGCTTACATTATGGGACTTCTCCACGGGAGGGCGTTAGAATGGGCAGCTGCAAAATGGCAAAACCAACCGGTCATTCGTAATGATTACATGACTTTTGAACAGGAGCTGAGAAAGGTTTTTGACCATCCTGTCCAGGGTAGAGAAGCTTCTAAGAGGCTCCTCTCAATAACCCAGGGGACTCGTAGTGTGGCAGACTACTCAGTTGAATTCCGGACTCTAGCAGCCGAGAGTGGGTGGGATGATTTGGCTCTGCAGAGCGTGTTTTTGAATGGACTTTCCGAACAATTGAAGGATGAACTTGCTGTAAAAGAAGATCCTGCAAATCTCGATTCTTTAATTTCGACATCCATTAAAATGGACAATCGAATCCGCGAGCGCCGTAGGGAGCGTTCCAGCCACCATATTTCCACCTTGTCTCACCCTCGCAGTGTCCCACCACGCAGGTTCAGCACATCCCCTCCTCACAAGCCTGTGGTCCCGACTACTGCAACTTCTGAGGAGGAGCCAATGCAAGTGGCTCGGGCAAAACTAACACCAGATGAGAGGCAGCGTAGAATCAGGGCTGGTGTTTGTATATATTGTGGGATTCAGGGACATTTTCTCGCCACATGTCCTGTTCGGCCAAAAGACTGGGCTCATCAGTAAATATGGGGGTGCTGGTGAGCCACGTTTCCACCTCCAATCCCCCAACAAAGATGTTACTTCCTGCTATGCTCTGTTTTAGTAACTCTACTCTGCCGTTGACTGCCCTGGTGGATTCCGGAGCTGAGGACAATTTTATGGACCGTAATCTGGCTCAACAAACTGGGTTGGATAAGATACCCCTTGCTACTCCGCTAGTAGCAAATGCTTTAGATGGGAAGCTAATCTCAAGAGTGACCCATTGCTCAGAACCAGTTAAACTTTTGTTATCAGGCAACCATCAAGAACAACTGCAGTTTAAATTAATTTCTTCACCTCAGACTCCGTTAATTTTGGGATATCCTTGGTTAAAACAACATAATCCGAATTTTGATTGGGTCAGTGGAAAAGTGTTAAGTTGGAGTTCTTTCTGTCACTCGAAATGTTTGCAGTCTGCTCTTCTACCACCAGGTTCCACCATGCCCTCTCCAGTGCCTCCAGATCTCAGTAATGTTCCTGATTTATATCATGATCTGGCACAAGTTTTTAGTAGGGAGCAAGCACTTTCACTTCCACCCCATAGACCTTATGACTGTGCCATTGACCTTCTCCCAGGTTCAACTCTGCCTTCCAGCCGTCTGTACAGTTTGTCCAAACCAGAAAATGAAGCGATGGAACAGTATATAAGAGACTCTCTAGCAGCGGGTATAATCAGACCTTCGTCCTCTCCTGTTGGTGCCGGGTTTTTCTTTGTTAGTAAGAAGGATGGTTCACTTCGCCCCTGCATTGACTACCGTGGGTTAAATAACATAACAGTGAAAAACAAATACCCTCTTCCTCTCATCAACTCCGCTTTTCAATCCCTTCACAATGCTACCGTCTTTTCTAAACTTGACCTTCGCAATGCGTACCATCTTGTGCGCATTCGCAAGGGGGACGAGTGGAAGACGGCATTCAATACACATTTGGGCCATTTTGAATATCTGGTCATGCCTTTTGGGTTGACAAATGCTCCTGCAGTTTTTCAAACCCTGGTCAATGACGTATTGAGGGATTTTTTGAATCGCTTTGTGTTTGTCTATTTGGACGATATTTTGATTTTCTCTTCTTCTGTAGATGAGCATGTTACCCATGTCCGTCAGGTGCTGCAGAGACTGCTGGAGAACAAACTATTCGCCAAGGCAGAGAAATGTGAGTTCCATGTTGAGTCAGTTGGATTTCTCGGTTACATCATTGGCAGCGGGCAGGTGAAGCCAGATCCCTCGAAGATCCAAGCAGTTTCGCAGTGGCCAGTCCCTGATACCCGTAAACAACTTCAAAGGTTTCTCGGATTTGCTAATTTCTACCGCCGTTTCATCCGGAACTACAGTTCAGTGGCAGCTCCTCTTACTTGTCTCACCTCCCCAAAGATTCCTTTTGTGTGGACTTCAGATGCGGATGAAGCCTTTCAGGCTCTTAAGAGACGGTTTACTGAAGCACCTGTTCTCACGCATCCTGACCCAACCCTGCAGTTCATCGTCGAGGTGGATGCTTCGGACACTGGTGTTGGAGCGGTTTTGTCACAGCAATCTGCCTCTGACCAGAAACTGCATCCTTGTGCCTTCTTTTCACGCCGTTTATCCACCGCTGAACGGAATTACACCATAGGCGACCGAGAACTACTTGCTGTCAAGTTGGCCTTGGAGGAGTGGCGACACTATCTGGAGGGAGCAGAACACCCGTTTGTTGTCTGGACAGATCACAAAAACTTGTCGTACATCCAGTCTGCTAAACGGCTCAACTCCCGTCAGGCTAGATGGGCTTTGTTTTTTGGACGTTTTAATTTTACCTTGACCTATCGACCTGGTTCGAGAAACACCAAACCCGATGCCCTTTCCCGACAGTTTTCTCCTGCAGACTCATCTGACATTTCTGAAAACATTCTTCCACCTTCTTGTGTTTTAGCTGCTGTTACTTGGGAGATCGAGTCTTGCATCAGGAAGGCTCAAGAGACTGATCCTGATCCGGGTAATGGTCCTCCCAACTGTTTGTATGTCCCACAGGCTGTCTGTTCCCAGGTCATCCAGTGGGGGCATACGTCCCGATTTGCTTGCCATCCGGGAATTCGCCGAACCCTAGCCCTCCTCAGACGCCATTTCTGGTGGCCAACAATGGAGAAGGACACAAGAGAATATGTTTTAGCCTGTACAGTTTGTGCTCGAGGGAAGACGTCCAATCAACGGCCAGCTGGTCTTCTCCGTCCCTTACCCATTCCAACTCGTCCCTGGTCTCACATAGCCCTTGACTTCATTTCTGGTCTTCCCGTCTCTCAAGGTAACTCCATAATTACGACCATAATTGACCGCTTCTCTAAATCTGTTCATTTTGTGCCCTTACCCAAGCTTCCTACTGCCCGCGAGACTGCTGACTTGCTGGTCCAACACGTCTTTCGGTTACATGGGACTCCTCTGGACATTGTTTCGGATAGAGGACCACAGTTTATTTCCCAGGTTTGGAGGCGGTTCTGTGAAGCCTTGGGTGCTCACGTGAGTCTGTCCTCTGGTTTTCATCCAGAGACTAATGGCCAGTGTGAGCGGGCTAATCAACACTTGGAGGCTGCCCTTCGTTGTGTTGCGGCGCAAAATCCTGCAGACTGGAGTTTATATCTCCCTTGGGTGGAATATGCACACAACTCTCTCCCGTCAGCCGCAACTGGTATGTCCCCTTTTGAATGTGCTCTTGGATATTTGCCTCCACTGTTTCCTGAACAGGAAGCAGAGATTGCTGTTCCATCCGTCCAAGAGCATGTTCGGCGCTGTCGGGAGATTTGGAGGTGTGCTCGTTCAGCCTTGCTTCGTTCCGCTGAGCGAAACAAGCGGATTGCTGATAGACACCGGACTCCGACTCCGCCCTACCAAGTGGGTCAAAAAGTATGGCTGGCTGCTAAGAACATTCCCCTGCAGGTAGAGTCTAGAAAATTGGCACCCCGTTTCATTGGTCCATTTGAGGTTGTTGAAATGGTAAACCCTGCTGCTGTTCGTCTGAGCTTGCCGCCTTCCATGAGAATTCACCCCACCTTTCATGTGTCTCAGCTAAAACCGGTCCACTCTAGTCCTCTCTGCCCTCCTACCGATCCCCCTCCTCCCCCCCGGATCATTGATGACCATCCCGCGTTTACCGTTCGCCGTCTTTTGGATGTTCGCCGTCGTGGCCGTGGCTACCAGTACTTGGTTGACTGGGAGGGTTATGGTCCGGAGGAGCGTTCCTGGGTGTCCCGCAGCCTCATCCTGGATCCCGAGTTGATTATGGACTTTTACCGTGCCCATCCTGGCAAGCCCGGTGGACCGCCAGGGGGCGGTCGTTGAGGGGGGGGTACTGTCAGGATTTGCAGTTGCTTCTCTCTCTCTCCCTCTTCTGAGTCCCTCATAGTTCCACCTACCTGGGTGTGGCTGTTGCTGGCGGCAGAGCACCACACCTGTGACCAATCTGCAATCTCCAGACCTTCATGAGGACCAGTTTTCCACCATTCATCGCCAGTTCGTTTGTACTGCTTGTCAGTATCCACACCTTGGCTCACTTGAACTTGCACCTTGACTTTTTTTGATAACTCTGTTCTCTCCGTGTTCCAGTTCTGGTCTGTTGCCTGTTGGACTACAACCATTTCCAGCCGCCTGCTTGTTTTCTCCTCACCTGTCGATTTACCTGTTCAGCCTGATCACCTGGTTCATCATCGCTTCACATTTATTGTTAAATAAATCTATTTTTTCCTTTTACCTGACGTCTGCGCATTTGGGTCCTACAGTAAACCCCGACACCGTCTTTGTTTTTGTTAGGTGTTTGTCTTTAGCTACAAATGCACATGGGGGGATTGTCCTCATCTCATTGTCCAGGGAACCTTGTTTTAATGTACAAGAAAGAAAGAAAGGAAGTATAGTTTACTGATCTCCAGATGGGAAAATTACTTTGACAATTTCAATCTGACACAATCAATTACTTTGAATTTGCAGTGACAATAAAATTCATTCATTCATTGTTTCATGTATTCATTCATTCAAGTTCCACGTCGATGACACCGACACCAGTTCTGAGTAAGACCGGGTCGTGCTCCCAGTTGGTGGGAGAACATTGAGATGGAAGTCAGAGCCGGGGAGGAATGGTGTGAATTTCCTTATTTCTCAATTCTCACTTATGTCGTTGTAGGCGTTGTTACAGAGTTGTTACTCTGCTTACGGTGTAATAACTACTGAATAATATTTGAAAACTTACATTATAATCAAGTGTATTTTCAAATAAAATTAGAAGATTTAAAACTGTGTCCATAGATATGACAAACATGTGTACCTTTTTTTAGTGAGTAGAGCTGTTGCTTTCTCAAGATTCGTGAAGTGTTTTTCAAAATTATTTGAACAACTTATTTTTAAAAATATAACAACATCAACAACGACAGCCGGGTTTCCTCTCTGCATTACACATTCAAACAGCAGATCACCTTCTGACCTTATATTCTGGACAAGAAATCTGAACACTGATTTTCATTACATTTCATTCTTACAAGTCATTTTTTTGTATGCTTTTGACAGACAGATTTGGAAATTCTCAGCAAAACAACAGAAAGAGGAAACTAAACCAAACTCCTACATCTCCTTTG
Source organism: Antennarius striatus (assembly GCF_040054535.1). NCBI lineage: Eukaryota > Metazoa > Chordata > Actinopteri > Lophiiformes > Antennariidae > Antennarius > Antennarius striatus. Next base: position 4,687,612 of record NC_090777.1, on the reverse strand, counting down.
CTTCTGTGGAACCGAGGTGTGCAGTCAGACTGCTGAAGCAGATCCACTCTGCAAATACACTTTAATGATTCAGTCCCGAAGCGCTCAAGCAGCCTCAGGATGAAATGCCCTATGCTGTGTCTTCAAATGAAGACATGCAGGGAATGGAGAATCTGTTGAGCTATACAGTCTCAAGTTACATTTGGGTGAAGCAAGACAAAATAGAAAAATGCGTTTTTGTCAGTTGGAGAGTGGACTGTGGAAAGAAGTCCACTGGCGAGACGTCCACTAGGAACTGGCAGTCGAGCGATATCCTGTTATGAAGCCTCCTTAGGATGCCACATTATTTACTTTTCCTTTTGGAAGCTGGTGTCGCCTGTTTGTTGTGGAGGCAATTGTTCATGATATGAACTGGGCAAAAGTCACATTTGATGAACACATTAAAGATGATTTATTTTCTTTTTTTTTCTCCTTGTAACACTTCACCATAGTGTGGCACCATCTCGAACATTCTCAGTCCTGTGTGTTTCTGCAGATGCGCACAACATCATTGATTTGAGGAGTCTGTAAGTAATATGGACTTTTCAGAAAATCGCTTCATTAATCCAGTGTGGTACATTTATCTCCTGGTTCCTGGCTACTGTTTAATATTCACAGTGTGAGCAGAATACCGGGGCCTACTATACTGCTCCAACAGGGTGAGGGACAAACTGAGGGACAGACAACCTTGAAATAAAGAACTTAGTTATGGCTAATTATAAATGTTATTTAATCCATGTCTTATGCTAAGTTGAACTATATCTGACCACTCAACATAAACCAAACTTGAACAACTAATTATTGTTTTTAACATCAAGTGAGCATGACTCGTGTTTTATTAATGATTTTATTTTTATATTTTAATTATAAATCTATTTTAATTCTATCCAATTCTATTGGATAGAAGAGTTGCTGGAGTGGCTTTCTATTGAACACTGGCAGAACCACACCATACATAACAGACATTGAAAACTATGATTGCCAGTCAAGAGTGAAACGAAAGATGAGACGTGTTGAGAAAAGAGATGACATATTGCTGCAAAAAGTGGCAACAGCTGGCATCCTCTGTTGTTGCTGGGGTTGTCATGGTGCAGAACAGTAAAGATCCCTGCCAGTGCATCCTCGAATAGCCATGGCTAAAGAGAGACTGCCATTCTAGCCTGCTACACAGCCAGAGCTAAAGAAAGACCCAAACAGTAAAGCCATTTAGGGACACAGCAATGTATTTGAAAGGGCTGGATTGAGTAGAAGCCTCTATGGACACCTGGCCAGAACCAGTGACACCTATGGGCGAGACATCCTCCTCTCTATTGGTTATCTCTGATGACTGGACTGTAGTTACCACCAAGTTACAGTAGTTACCACCAAGAGTTATAATCCACCATACAGGAAGAACAACCGCCACGGTAGATGGAGTTAAATGACGCTGGTCCATGGCAGCTCCCACCCTGACGCTCATCAGGAGGGTCGATGTCCAGCACAAAGCAGCCTACCATACCCATACCTGAGCAGGACCGCAGAAGCAGGCGCCTACTCAGTTCACTTATTTTAACTTACATTTTAGACTGTTTTGAAATGTTGGGGTTTTTCTAAATTGTGGTTACATTTTTATTTTTATTTCACTATTATACTAATATTTTTGCACAATATGCTGTAGTTCCAGCAAGGTGGGACACAAGACATAGTTGTTGGCTCCCATCCCGGGACTCATCAGGAGGGTCCATTTGTGACACCACCCAGCTCAACATCACCAGGGCAGAGCATCTACAGGAGCAGCCAGTGCCCAGTTTAGTCTTAGATTATTATATCCCGTTTCAAAGCGGTGATGTATTGTAATTGTCAGTGTTCATTCGTTCATCTGTCCGTTCGTTTGTCCACCAAATTTCTTCGCAACCATTGCAGATAGAAAGATAAAACTTGTACACTCAGGAACCGGATAGGATAGAAAGTCGAGGGAGAAGGCCAGTGTGAGTAAGACCCTACTTTGATCTACCTATGCACTAGCTTTGATCTATTGTCTTACTTATACTGGCCTTCTCCATAGGCACTAGTTCATGCACTAATCAGGTACTACTTTCAGGGTATGCTGACCTACCTTGAAAGTAGGTCAGGGTAAAAGTCGCGGAATTTTGCAGTCTCTAACTATCTTGGTTCTAGTAACATCCCGCTTCAAAGTGGTGATGTATTGTTATTGTCAGTGATCTTGTGCTCGTCCGTTCGTTTGTTCGTTTTTTTTCATTTGTCCACCAAATATCTTCGCAACCGTTGCAGACAGAAAGATGAAACAAAAACACATTACTTGGGCAGCAAAGGGGATGAAAATGACAGGATGACTTTGATTTTGAGAAACCTAGGTCAAGGTCAAATTTCAACTTTTGTACTCTCAGGAACCGGATAAGATAGAAAGACGAGGGAGAAGGCCAGTATGAGTAAGACCATAGATCAAAGCTAGTGATTTGATTTATGAAAGTAGGTCAGAGCACTAGCTTTAATCCTTAACCTATGCAAGTAGGTCAGGGTAAAAATTTGAATTCAGGGGTGTCGCGGGATGTTGCAGTCTGTGACTGCCTTGTTTTGAAATGTTATTTACTGTTAATGTGTTTTTTGTTTGTTTTTTCATTTGTTTGCTTCGTTAATGGAGGTTGAATTTTGATGTTAGTACTTTTGGATAATGTAGTTCCATCTGAAGAACACACAAAGATCTCTACTTCTGATGAGGATGATGAGAGCCAGAAGAGCCAGAGCCTGGAGATACCACTGACCTCTTTCCAGTTGCGTCCAGGACACCCAGCGGTAGGTCTACTTTATCTGAAACCTGCTAGTTTGTGGCTCTTAGTTTCCAATAATCCTCTATGTAGCTTAACTGTCTTTGTATTCCCATTTTATTTTTATTCCAGATATTTCAGAGTCCTGCTTAGCCATGTTTGACAAAATTCCCCAAAGCCCAACATGGAACATGGAAGTGGTCGTTCAACAGCTCCTGGTACAGAGACCTCCTTTGCTTGGATATTCCATAATTCAAGACTGTTCCTGCTGCTGTAGGCATCTGTCCCTGCTAATTTACCAGACTCTGTCTTTGCATCACAGTCAGGGTTCTCCTACTGGAAAAAGGCCTTGTCCAAGGACTCTGGGTTTAAGCCCCACTCAAAGTCAGAGCTGCATATCAATCTAATGTATGCATAGAGTCTGGATAAAAGGGCTACTGAGATGACCACAACAATGTTAAATGACGTTACATGACATGAAAACAATAGCAAGTGTGCTTCTTTTGACTGGAACCCAAAAGGTGGCACCGAGGGGTCGTCAAGAGTCTGATCGCCAACAGTAAGGGTAACTTTTTGGCCATATTGGATGAAATGGCAAAGCATGACAATTTTATTGAGGAAAGCATGAGCATGGTAATGCAAAATACAGGCAGTCCTCAACCTAAGAACACGATTGATTCTGAGAGACTGTTCATAAGCTGAATTGTGTCATGGTCCCCATTCCAGTTTTACCATCCTGTCCTCAGTATTCTGAATTGACTCCCACTCAATCCACTCCTGCAATCAGACTCCACTCACTGATGCTCTGCTCAGACCTCAGTTTGGGGCCAGATTGTAGAGACTCATCCTACTCTACAGGATTCTGAGATTTCTTTATGATTTTGCTGGTTTCCTGGATTTTGTCTTTTTGTCAGTTCCTTGCCTGATCTTCTGACAACTTGTTGTAGGTTTTTCTTATTAAAACTATGAATATGGGTTTTTGCCCTGGTGCACTGTATTTGATCAAAACCACATCTGTGAAAATACAACATGGCCAGTAAAGACACCAGCATACCTTTCCTTTTACCAGTGTCTTCTAGTTCGAGCAGACAGTATGGTCTAGGTTCTAGGCAAATTGGTAGCATCAAAATTGTCAGTATGTGTGAGTGTAGCCGGAGTGTCCCTCACCTCTTGCTTGTAGCCAGCTGGCATAGGTTCCAGCAGAACCCATAACCACAAGGCAGATAAGCAGTGGTAGACTTGATGATTGTGATTGACTGAGAGGGGCGTGTTCAGTAGTGTGGAGTGCAATTAGGGAGGTGAAAAGCAGTCGTCTATCAGGTGGCATCTATCAGGATGAAACCAGCACATGTTGGACATGCATTTCCCTCTGATAACCTGAGAATCATGGGTCGTCCAGACATTGTTCTGAAGAGAAGCACATTTTGATTAAAACGCTGATTGATGAGGGGAAAATGTAAGAAGAAAACTATATGCTGTGGACTGATGAAAGCCAGGTTGTTCTTTTTGGGTCCAAAGGCCTCAGACAGTTTTTTCAGATGACCCCCAAGCACTGAATTTAAACCACAGTACAGTCTGAAGACTATGAGGCATGGTGGGGCCAGCATTATGATATGAGGATGTTTCTCTTACCACAGAGTCAAGCGTATTTATCACACACCAGGACCATGGATTAGTTTTCATACTGTATATCAAAATATCTGAAGAGGTCATTCTGCTTTATGCTGAAGAGAAAATGCCCTTGAAATGGATGTTTTAATGAGACAACAAACCCAAACACACCTGTAAGTGAGCAGCATCTTGGTTACAATAAAAGCCATTATAAGGAGCTTTTCTCACATTTTTGAACACAACTGTCAAGAACTTGTGAGAAAATGGAGAAGAGTACATCACTGACAAATTCCCTTCATACTAAATCACAAGAGTCACCTACAAAGCTATTTATTTACTGTCTGCCAGCATTACCTCAACATAACACCTCTGATGGTCTCAAATGCATTAAGAAGGAAATTAAAATTTCATTCATTGATTTTTGAAAGGCTGCATCTCTTAGTTCCAGTTCAGATTAAAAAAATATATGCATATGAAACAATTTGTTTCATAAATATTGAAAAAAATACACTTCATATTTTAGAGATATACGTACAACGGGAACACATAAAGATTTATTCTGGTTGTATAATTTGTGGCATTTACTAGAGTCACGTTTTGTAAATTCATCCCTGATCCCAGAAATGAGCTCGCTGTAGTGACACAACAGCCATCAAAGCACTTCAGGACTCCTGTGCCAGAGGAGCAGGGAATGAACAGCTTCACATAATTTCTCAAGAAGTAGTGAGTAAACATAATGACTGGTGATGTTCCCATAGCGATCCCATACAGTAAAAAAAATTATATACGGTATTTATATATATATATATATATATATATATATATATATATATATATATATATATAAATTATTGTGAATGAGGTTGTAGTCGGGGCTGGAGGGAGATTACTTTTTCTGTCTGATGACTATTGAACACCAGGAGAAGGTATTCTAAAAGGCTTTTCTTCTACCCATCAGATTGTCAGGAGGAGGCAAATGGAAGGAAATCATCTGTGTCCTATATTAAACATTATTCCTCCACACGGGGACGATGGCAGTTATTATATTTATGCTTCTTTTTCTTAAAGCACAGTGGAACTGTTTTTGAATACAATTATGTAGATGTCATCCATGATTTAACCAGTGGATGGGCTTCTCCTACTCTACCTGCTGGCTGTAATGTTACAGCACCTAACTAGCTGTTAATTATGAGCCGGCAGAGACGTCCCGTGACCACAGCGCTAAGTGTTGACCATTCATTTGAATCAGGCACACAGTAGGACCCAAATACCTTGCTGCTCTCCAAGGTGCTGATCCTGCTCTCTCTCTAGATGAACTCAACCAATGAATTATCACTATTAACCGTAGCAAAACCAGAAACCCTCCACTGAAATTAAACTAACTAACCTGTGTTCAAATTAAACTAACTAACCTAACAATCAGTGTGGCCCCGTCTTCATAAAGACAGGAAGACAAGATGATTGAGCATATCCTCCAGGAAGTCTTGAAGAGCACGCCATCTCCAGAAAGCTCTGAAAACACTCTGCAAACGACGTGGACAAAAAGTTCTAAGAGGTAGTTGTGAAAATATACAACTCTAAATGGACGTCTAATGTACCAAGCCGGCCCAGTGCTGTTCTGAACTGGAAACCGTATCAGTGTTTACTGGGAACACACTCTGAATCAAACACTGTCTCAGAAATTGGCTTCAACGTCCAGCATTCGTCAATTCTCCAACATCTTCCTGACCAAGACAACGGACGAACATCTCCAGAACCTGATTTATGAGGCAAACACTCGGCTGGTGTGAGGGTCAGGCTTGTGGTCATGATGATATACAATAAGTTGAGCCTGGCCTGTGTCCAAATTTGAGCAGCTAATTAATTAAATACATTTAGCATTGCTCCGCTATTACATCCACATGCAATTATGCTTCTGGCAGTGTGGCAAAAGCCTTAAATCATGGGGTGGGAGATAAATTATCACACCAGCATTCTACCTATGAGTATCCATTAGTAAGTCTAAAATCATGGTTCTGTACATGCATCGCTCCTGTTTCTATGTGAATGATCAGAAACAGGAGATTTCAGGAGGTTCTCTGGTCAGTACTTTTTATTTAGCTGTTATCAGGCTGGCAGGCTCCTCCAAGGCTGTCTTAATAATAAAAAACTCTGAGATTACAGTTTAGTCTAGGCATTCCCAAGTTAAAGAAGAAAAAAAATCACATTCCCTTCTGATCTGCTGAGAGTATCTCAAAGTCAAAACATGACAAATTAAAAAAGTGATTTATTTACTCACCTGAATCCAGAAGAGAGTTTAAAAAAAACACATTTCAAGTCATTTAAACTGAGCAGCCAATTACTGTCTACCCCCCAAGGAAGGTAGTCTGTAGGGCTACCCATAGGTAGGATGATGGACGTGTTCTGAGCCTGTTTACTACCAAAACATTCACTGTGAGGATCTAAACTGGGTACCTTTGAACCCAACCGGATTTAAACCCCACACCTTCAAGGAAAAGAAACGATGATAATGAATTTATTTAAACTCATGTCAGAGACATGGCTTCAAAACATCTGAATGACTGAAGGAGCAGAATGAAATTTAATGGACATTTGAGACGGATGTGGGCGGAGCCTACAGGACGTCATGCGTTCATTGTGTGTCTTAAAGATGCAGAGACTTAATGAAGAAAAAATCCGGCTCCACTGATCAAGCTCCTTTAACTTCCTTTGATTCATTCGGTAAACAGTCCCGATCTTTGACCCTGGCCTGCTTTCTTATAGATGATCAATGCTAACCTATAGAACGTACGTACATGACAAGTTTTATATCTGAAGCGTCAGAGGGTGTCTAGATAATTCCATAATGTGTTTGCATTTTCTAAAAATCTATTAATTTTCAGGTTAAATTTCTAAAAATCTATTAATATGAGATAATCTGTTAAAGCCGTATTTAGATGTTTTTCCTCAGACTTCTGCCAGGAAGTCCATCAAAGACTTCCATATGATATATATCATTATATTCCAGTTTTAATGGCCAAAACTTGTCTAATAATTGATAGAGCCATCTTTCATGCTTGCTGAATGTGACGCATTGCGTACATAGCAGCATACGTTAGCATCCCATGGTATCCATAGGATCCAGTAGCTGGAGGTTTGGACATTCAGATCTACATTTGACATTTGCTTTCATTGAGATAACCCTGGCAGCATGAGCGACACATTTGCACTAATAGAACACAAGTTGCCTGACAATGCAGACATTACTTGCCTCAGGTAGGCTGCTCCTGTAATGTTAATGTTAGAGCCCATCTGTTCTTGATAAATGAGAGGTGTTCCAGACATCTTACAACACTGCAGCATGTAATGCCTGCAAATAAACAGGAAGTGTTCAGCAGCAGTGGAAATGCTGGGGAGGTTTTCCTGGAAATCTGCTAGTCACCTGCAGAAATACAGACAGAAGTAGTTACAGCAAACTTTGGTTAATTTATGAGTCCCAGATGGCTGCAGCTTTTACGTCCACGGAGATTCAGCATTCTGTTTGACTCCCAGCCTGGATGGACTGTAAAATCTATCCGTCCTGTTTTTGTTCAGGCTGTAATGCTGTCTCATGGTCACTGAACTTAAAACACTTCAATGTTCTAACGAAGAACAAGGGAGGGGGGTGGCCTTCCATCTGCCAGGCAAGTGTATGAATCCTACTGTGAATCCTACGGCCTCCGATTGGCTTGGCATGACGCTGACATTTCTATTTAACACCTCACTGAAAGAACTCCAACACAAATTCATTACACCAAAGCAGTCAGAGGCAGCGTTTGGTCTTTCCACTGTCAGATTCCTATATGTAAAAAAAAAAAATCTGCATCAAAACAACAGAAATTTAATCACGTATTTAATCCACGGGTTCATACTATCCTCAACATTTCATTGAAGTCAAAATTCTTGAGATATCCTGATAATGAACACCCAGACACACCAGCAGACGTCACACATCCCATCCTACAACGCTCACTGGGGGAAGTGATGAGAAACCTCCTGCCACATTTCCCTACAGCCAGCGATCACATTAAATCACACAAATGGGGCAGGCTCAGAAGAATGGCTCTAATGACACACCACTGTGTGTGTGTTGGGGGAAGGGGGGGTTGTCATGGCACTTCTAAGGAGGTGATGATGTCACCGAGGCGTGATGCATGCTGTGGTCGCAATCCAAAGATTTGAACTGAATTGACATCTCATCTTCCATAAGATCTAAAAATCAATGAACCAATCAGGACAGGTGAATGCAAATGTTATTAGTTTATCAACGTTAGCGGAGACAGTAGGTTTACGATATTTGTATCACCATTCCCACTGTGGCATCACCCACTCAAGGTCTCCAGATTCAGTTCATTCATTCAACGCTGACGCAGAGATCCGACAAGTTGTGTTGAAAGGGATCACATGAAAGATATGGATTAACATGAGAAGATCAAATCATATGTTGTGATCATTTTAAAGTCTGAAAATGTGAAAAATATGGAAGTTATCTAGTTGAAAAAAAAAGTATGTCGACATGTTAACTGGGACAATACCCGTAATGAATCTGAATACTCCCTGTTGTTAACTAGTCGAATGTTTAACTATCATCAACTGCAGGTTTTATTTGAACAAATCACAGCATGGGAATGTTTGTACATTTATTGACAGATATATACTCATGTGATCAAATTCATCTGTGAAATTACTCAAATTGTACCGTTTTGATTTAGCCCAAAATAAATAGTACAACAAAAATGGTTCCACCATGTGTATCTGAAACACTTGAAATCCCAAAATGAAAACATGTGAACTAATGTGGCAGATATTCAAACACCACCCGTTGTTCCTGGGTTTATTTTAATAAGGTCATTATCATTCAGATCCGTCTCTTCAGGGTAGAGGAGCTACATCAGTTCTTTGTTTCCCACTGGAGTCAACCCTTTAGGGACTGTATTTACTGTAAATGAAGTGGAACGCTGCTAATGACAATCTGAAGGCCTGAGTCTTCACACATTCTATTAGCACTGTGGAAATGAACACTCCTTTAACGCTGGTGACTGCCCCATAACCACGACTACACCACAGCACAGAAATGTGTACACAGCAATTACTATTACAGTTTTTTGAAAGCAATTAATTGGATTTTGATCTGATTTAACACTTAAAGGCTTATTGTTAGCAAGCAAAACGAAAAAATAATGGATTCCTACCACATCCAAGCGAGACTTAACATTTAATGCCACCAAATAAATGTTTCAAAAGAAACTGTCCGCCACGCCCACTGATCCAGAATTGGGCTGATCTACACAGAGGATTCCCAGAGAAAGTCGATATTGAAAGGCAATGGAGTGTCTCCTTTGTGAGAAGTAAAACAAAACAGAAAAGCTGAGTCAAGCAGTGGCCGTACAGCTGAGTGAGGGGATATATCTCAAGTGCAAGGCTGCGAAATGTTGGACGTTTTCTTACCAAACAAAGCACTGGAGATGTGGAGGATGAGGAGCTAATATATCACCCAGACTGCCTCCACTCAATAGAGACTGGGCCCTAAAGAATGCTGAGGACTTTGGAAATAGTTCTGAGCAGGAACACAAAAACACAGTTGTTCAGAATTAGTCACAGACATACATTGGATACACATCCGACAGCTGAACCAAACCCAATGACAATGACGCTGGAGGAACACAAGCGAGTTGGACAACACTTCAAGTGGTCAAGAATCAATGAAATGTAAAAACAGCTCCTCTACTACAGATGTCTTTGCAGTACGCGTACAGCGTCGCACATTTGCCACCATAGACCTGAAGTTGTATACTTCACTTAGAAGTCTGTTTCACTTCGTTTCCAGAGAGACTGTGTCGGTTGTCAGTTGTGCAGGTTGAGGTAAGTGTAGGTAAATCAAGATAAAGAAAGAAGAATCAACCGGAAGGATCAACTCCTTAAGCAAGGCCAGACGATTCTTTTTTTGATTCTTCTTGATTTTCAGAGTGATATATTAGTCCATCTGATCATCCGTGTATGTTTGATAATCAATAATAGTTAAGTTAATTGACTTGACCACATGGTAAAGACGAATATCCTGTTCTTGTAAGATGAAGCTGGTCATCTCACTGTTAAGAAATAGTATTCAAATCCCTGAATAAACTCATGGAAGGTATTTCCATGTGATCAATTGTGTTCATTTCAGTATTAACTCTGTTGGTGTAACTTATTATGTTTGGGTTGGTTTAGCTGAACTGATCAATGTTGAGATTGCACTTCATAAAAAGCTGCTGGTGGCCACCAGGCAGGAGAAACCCACCACATTATTTTCCTCATACATGAAGGGATAGGTGATGGTAGATACTTACAAGTCAGGGTGGTGGCAACAAGATGAGGGTAACGACTATATTTGAAATGTATATTTATGCAACTGAGACCACTTGGGGAATTTCACGACCAGGAACTGCAGATAAGGTTTCAACAGGAACCTTGAGTTTACACTAAAAGACAGATGAGTTTCACAGTAAAGGAGGGTTTTATAATGGTGTATATGTCATACAGGTGTAAGACAAAATACAGTCACAATTCAATTACAAATTAAGTTAGAATATTAACATTTTTACTGCATAAACATTGCTTAATGAAAATACTAATAAAAAGGAAGGCTAAATGGGTTGAGACCAATCAAAAGGGTGGTATGCTACACAGGGGTGTGTCTGAGATGCTACCATATATTCACGTGTCTAGACAGCTACCTAGACACCAATTTGGGTGAACCACTCATGTGTCCCAACGCCAAACCACAGCCAACAGTAAAGGGATTAACAGTTGTTCCGTCAGATTAAATGAAGAATTCCACTGAATCCTGACAAAGCAGTAGTTCTCAGACACTGCAAAAAGACTTCAATGGCACAACAAAGGTCAAGGTTAGAATAAAACAATAAAGAAGACAGCTATATTAATACATGTCTACGCACCTTTGACCAAATCAAAGTAAAAGCATCCTCCCGCCTCAACAGTCTGAGTAAAATGACTGGTACCCCAAATGACTGGTACCCCAAACACAAAACTAACACCGCAGTTAAAGTCAACCTCATCATAATACAGATTACAATAAAGTGCAAACAAATTACCGTGCTCTGCCCAGAAGGTCATTCCTAACACCATAGCTCCCAGTGCCACAGGTACAATGTGAATATACACTTCACCATAAATGGAGACTCTTTTTAATAAGTAAATTAATAATTCAGATAACAATCTGTTTAGAGAGCAATGCATAGGCTTCGTTATCTTATTTATCTTCCTACCACACAATTTGTCGTGCTTCATGCAGCTACTTCTTTCCTTGTACTGCTGTGTCAAACTTAATTTCCCCCAAGGGGTGTCAATAAAGTTACAACGTATCTTATCTTGTCCTGGATTAGGTCCAACTCAATTTAACAAAGTTGGTCAAACTAACGTTACAGTAGAAAAGTTACCCTACATGGACTTTATCTATCCCAAATGAATCGAAGTTGGACCAACAAAACAGAGCCTTTAACGCAATTAAACACCAAGATAGACAGACAGACAGACAGACAGACAGACAGACAGACAGACAGACAGACAGACAGACAGATGGATGGATAGATTACCCTGCTTCAGCAATGGCATCTTTTTTAATCAAAAATTAATTTTTCATTTTTATTAACATTATACGAGCATAAAGATCTCAGTTGTGTTAATACGGAAAGATGTGAATCTATCATTGATGACATGAAGAGTGGGGAGACTGCGACTTGAACATCAGACATGTTGATAAGTTATGCTTTAAAGACCTGACCCACACCTGTCCATACGAAGCTGTTTCAGCTACAAAGCTAAGCATGCCTCACAGAACGCCTCGTCTAGCTGTAGACCTCCAGTTTTGTGATGTCAATCCAAACGTTACACAGGTTCATATTTTTTTTAAAAACACAGGTTGAAACCCGTAAAGTAACGACTGACCAACAGCATATTTAAAGTCCTGAACCGATAAAGTAATAGCTTTAGGCTAAAGGATCGGTTAGTGTTAGTGTTAGTGTTAGTGTTAGGGTTAGGGTTAGGGTTAGCTTTAGGGCATGGGTTAGGGTTTGTTGTTGGATTTTTTTAGCAAGTCAAAAATTATTAAGCTATGGTTGAGGACTTTTAGCAAGTTATCATTATTATTATTGGCTGTTATTATGATATTGGCTGTAATATGATAATTGCAACCCTGCGATCAGATCACATTGTGTATTTAAAGTTTCGTAACAAACAAAGTTTGTGACATAGATCGCTGCTGTCATCTTTACACGACAGTGTAGATGTGAAACTCTCAAACAGTTTTTATTTGGAGCTTGATTGACCACAGAAAGAGAAGGTTTATGGATGTAGTGAAAGAGGACATGAAGGTAGTTGGTGTGAGAGAAGAGGATGCAGAAGACAGGGTTGGATGGAGGACACTGATTTGCGGTGGCGACCACTGAAGGGAAAAGCGGAAAGGAATAGAAGAAGAAGATCAACCACAGAAAAACGGCGATATGACTGTTTGTATTTGATTGTAGAAAAGAGATTTTAATTCCCATTTCTACATGTATTATCAGATGGCAGGCATTGTATTTCTGTCCGTATAGTCGCTATTTTGGGGTTAAAACTAGTGTATTACAGTCAGTGAGTAACACATGATCAGCATTATTATTTACACTTATTTACATAAGTGACTATATGTAAATATTGTTCCTGCATGAAGCAGAGATTGTCCCCAAACAAAGAGCAATGACCAAAGATCCAGAGCCACTGAGAGGGTTTTAAGTTCTAAAGTGATCTGGCAGTTTTTTGTACATACAACGATAACAATCAAGTCAGCCAAACAGCCGTGGGAGAACAGACACAATCCATTCTGTTTTTCTGCTGGCTCCTGTCAGCAGGCTTCTACCAATTTATTGAGACTCTAAAATAGAAAGTCAGAGAAAAAGTGACAAAACGATCACCGTATCAATATGAATTGTTCGGTAAAATGTTGAATGTGTGGTTGGACTCAGTTTGGACAGGTTCCAAATTAGCTTTCCCCTCCTACTAATTGATTATCTCCAGGTGTGTGTGTGTGCGTACGTGTTTTAGGACCCACAAGCTGTCAGAATGTGTGAATGAATTAGGTGTGTGTACCTTATTAATGGTCTCAGAGGCGAATCACCGTCTCTTTAATGCATTTCACTTAGTAAAGCTTACAGGTTCATTTCATAAAACTTGGCAGCTTTTTAGACACTTACTCTTGCTGCAAATTTATCTCTCCCTGCTCCCTTTCATCCCTTCCTCTTCCCCTCTTTCATTCACCTATGCACTTACTTCCTTCTATCTGCTGCTCTGCAATAATTCGGAAGATTTGTCACTATGAAATGTTCGAACGGCAAAAATGAGAAAAGATTTGCACGAAGAAGCATCGACCACAGACTTGGCTTCTATCTTCTGAGGACAGCAGTGTGAAACAGACCCACGTATATTCAGCAAGCATATAGAACATTGAATGAAAGTTATAAATTCTAGTCAAGATTACTTTTTTATGTGATTCAGCTGTTGAATGACTACTATTATTACTATTATATCACACAGGAACGTTTCACTGGCTCAACCATTTTGGGGCCCATGGATGTCGAGCAGCTGTAAACGTACCGCATCTCATTATGTAGAGCACTTCCTCAACCTTTGTCTGCGAGAAGGGCAACATGATTACACATCATTTCATTTATCCTAAAGTGAAGTTGATTGTGTCTTGTCCACTGGGAGGGCACTTCATTTTTTTGTCCATGGGGTTCACCCTGTGGGCACTGGTTTCATTTTTTATCAAAAGGAAGGGTACTGTTCAGGATACCCTACGAGGCATTTACTCTTGTTTAATCGTCTGATTCTATATTAATATACGCTGTAGAAACATAAACCCGGTGCCTGCAGACAGTTTTTCTATTTATCGCTAGTTGAGCTGAAGTGTCAGATGTGATTGGAAACGAGCGTCTGAAGTCATTTACCACAATAAACTGCACTGGGAGCAGGACCCCAGTGAGGATGATGATCCTAAAGATGAGATTCCCCCCTGGTGTTTTCTGAGAGTTTGTGCAGAAATTATTTGGCTGTGCAAAACAAATGCAGCCTTAGCCTTCAGTCTTGCAGCTACAGAATCCTGATGTAGAGGCATCCGGGGTCTGAAGTTGTGAGGCTGGTCAGATGAACTGCCCGATTGTACTGTATGAGACTATCTGTAGCCATTAAGTCTGCTGTGGTTTCACTCACTGATGACTTTCAACTCACGCATTTCAACTTTAACACAACTACAACCTTTGCAGCTAGAGTTCAGACATGTACCTCACATCTGCAGCCATCAGTAGGCAGTGTTGGTGTGTGGCATACACTCTCCCTGGACTTACACTCTACTGCAGGTAATGAAGATAGTCATCACCATAACATAAAACACATACTATGATAAACACGAGCAGGTAATCCTTTGTTAGAAAACACTAGGTTTAGGGGTGCTGGCTCCCCCTTGTATTTATTCCCCTTGTAAATCAACAGAGTAACTGTGCGGAGTTTGGGTTTGTCCACTTTTTTGTTTCTAGTTAGTCTTAAAGTATTAACTCCATTGTGAGTCTCCCTGTATTAAATTTTGAGCAGCACCCAACGGTCCGTCTCTGAATTTGGTTTTTATACTTTGTTTTATAAAATCACATTGTATTAATAAATAACTATCCTAAAACCTCTTCAATCTGGTTTTATGTTGCGTTCCTTTACCATCATGAGCCAAGGGACTTAACACAATACAAAATCTTACATCTTTCATTTCAACTCGTGAAAAAAAAAAAAAAAAAGCTTAATGTTGTTTGGTGTATAATGACCTTGATGTTCCAAAATATATCTTCTACTACTCATTGTTCAGGATTCACAACAATATCACCAATTAAAACTTGGTAAAAAATAGCATAGTTCAATAGATTATCAATGTAAGTTACCTCCACCATGTGATCATACATTTATGTGTTTATCTGTGTGTTTTTCTCTCTTAGTTAGCAGGTATGATTCAAAAAGTCTAAATTAATTTTGATTATCAATATCTACTTATTTTTTGTTACTATGAACAAAACAGTCTGGCAGGGGGAACGGGTGAATAAAGTGGTACATTAAACAGCTGCTGGGTATTTTTTTTTATTTCCATCCATCTAAACACGAAGTAAATCTCCGTCCTGTCCATACAGGCCATTTGATCATCTTTTCATCTTAGTGAGCTGCTTCAAGTTTCCTTCCTCTATCACTATTCCCCTCCCCCCATGCACCCCACCTCAGGAACCACCGCAGATCCTGAAGGTCAGCAGCTCCTGACTGATCTCTCTTTCTGCTGAGTCTTCCAAACGCCACTGCAGAGTGGTACTGTGCTGCGACCCGGCCGAACACTGACATCCATATCCCAAACTGGGAATGACAGGTGTCATTGGGTCCCCCTGGCCCCCGCCTTCAACTGCTTTCCCTGCTTCTCTCCTTTCCTATCTTTTTTGTTACCACCCTCCCTATTTAATGGTGATTTACGGTTTATTGTTCCTTACCGTGTTTCAAGGTCGCTGCAAAACGCGGGCCAAAGTAGGCCCGGGGGGTTGGTCTTTCAGCACACCTGCCAGAAAGTCATGAACACGGCTGCAGCTGCTATTAGAGTGTCTTCTGCCACTGAGTCTGCAGAACAGCCTTCCTCTAGGGCTCAATGACCTCCAGAGCAAGCATAAGCGACGGTAACGGGGAAAAAATCCCTTCATTGAGGAAGAAACTCCGGGCAGGACCCAGACTCTGGAGGGCGGTCATCCGCCTTGACCTGTTGGTTGGAAAAAAATACACTGAGGATGGCAGATAGGATTTCCTGTCTTCCATGCGTGTTCCTCACCTGTCGAACAGAAGCACCAAGACAGCGGCAGTATCGTGCAGACAAAGAGTGTGATTTAACGGTAGTAAATTCTAAAAGCATAGAAATTTAAAGAAATACAAGTGACAGAAGCTCCAGAGTATCTCTCTTTAACGGGACGGACGGGGAAAAATACCCTCAGTAGCCTAGGCCAATAGCAGTATATCTAGTGGAGTGTGTGTCATTTATAATTGTAGGCTCTATCAAAGTGGAGGGTTTCTAGTCTGCTCTTAATCAACAGCTGTAGACAAGAAAACGGATGAACAGATGTTTCATAGCAGAACGCAGTTACTGTTAAATATAGAGGATATGCAGCCCATAATATTGTTGCCACCCCTACAATGTACACACACATAAATAAACTAATGTTTTCTTCTAACCTCTGTCCTATTTCTAGAACAACATTTACTCACGTCAGGCTTCTGTGTTGATGATAAATGACTTGGTTTCCCAGTGGCTCCAGTCGTCGCCTGTGGATTTCCTCTCTTTGGGATTCACAAGTGCTTTTTTGACGACATATCCATTTTCCTCATATGTCCTTCAGTTCCACCATATCTGTCATTGCAATACTCTATCAATGCCCATTATCCATCCTAAGGTGGCAGATATGTATTCCCTACGGAGGGAGGGAGAGCATGAAATATGTACCAGGATGCTGCCTCCAGGACTGGATTCTCCGGAGGTCCACGGAGAGTTCTCTGGGAATGGCTGGAAAACCAATGTGGGTCATTTCAGGGTGTCCAATGGGCAAAGTTAAACTGTTCCACATTCATACATGACACTTGTGGCGGCCTTTATCTCGTGCCAATAATGCCAAAAAAAAAGACCGATGTGTATTTTAATACAATAAGTCAAATATTTTATGAGCTGGACTTCATTCTGGGGGCGAATCCACAGCCCTCTGGTCAGTCAAATGTGACTGGCTGCTAGATTTTTGCATGGCAAGCAGGCGTCAGCACAACAGATACGGGTAAGCCCTGATGAAGACAAAAGACCAAGTCGAGAATGGGGTCGTTGTGTCGGTTGTGACCCCCTGCTCACGTGACACGTAAGCCATCGAACCCTTTAGTTTGCATCCATTTTTTTTGGGGTTGTACAATTACTGATATATTGGTAAAAATAGGAGAGGGAGCCGGAGAACCCGGAAACAACCCACAAAGGTGGAATAGTTTGTTTTTTTTGTAGCACGATGTTCTCTCTTCTTTGAACAGATTTCACAGCATAGCCAATCAAAGCCACACCAATCAGAGTCGGTGTAACGGATGTATGGAGACAGGGATGTTGAGGAAAAACGGTGCAGTTAAAGACAGTGTGTGAAGGTTTGGTTATTTGCTACCAAACAAAGGAGCACTCTAATTTAATAAGTGATTTGGTTTGCAGTCCTGATACATCTTTAAACCCAGACAACTGCATCAGCAATAACTGGAGGGATTTATGATGGAGAGAAGACAGACACTTCCAGAAGTGAGTCCTGGTGTCTCCCTTTGAGGGGGGGGGGTGATGGGGGTGTGAGTGGTAACATCCAGAAGGCTGAGGGGAAGATGGGAAGGAAGGAGTGGAAAAACACTTAGAGAGATTAAACACAGTCGGATGAATGAGGACTCTGCTTTTATGTGCGTGTGTCTGCAAATGTGCTGCCGTGTGTGTGCGCCGTACAGACAGGATTTTGGATCCGTGTCAGCTCCTGCCTGGCAATCCATTATAGATTAGTGATGGGCCGCCCTGTTTTTATTATGTATAGAACCTATCATTAATGGACATCTAGGAGACTTCATAGCTATTCAATAAGAAAGACATCACTCCACTGTCAGCACTAACAGTGTTCGCCTCAGTGCCGCTCAGCATTCCAGAACCAGGTAATAGTGTTAACTACTATTACTGGGACAACAAATGATACTGAGTTAGGGTCATTCAGTATGACCTGGTGAAACCAGTGGAAAAACATCAATCTACCTACCGGGGTATGTGGAGTTGAGAGCTCTACTGAGTTGCGCTATATACTGTGTATATATATATATAACAGTTATGACACTCTAAAATTATGTTAACTGGGAAAGTCCATGTATAGTTATTTCAGTTATTTCTTCTCTTAACATAGTAGTTGCCTTACGCCATATTGTTCACGTGATTCCTTCTGGCAAATGCGACATGATTGGTTGGGCGTCGTGATTGGTTGGGCGCCGTGATTGGTCGGGCGCTTAATTGACATGTAGTTGGGTGGAGTTGGTGACAGCGTGAGACTTTTCAAGTGAGCTTTTTCAAATATATAGGTGGCCATAATAGTCTGTCACCATGGCGCCATACATAAAACACCTTAGCAAGGGTTAAAGGTTTTTATATCTGTCATATGCATCATTTCAATCCTTTACCATGAGCAGAAGGCTCTTGTACAATTTTACTTGGTCATTTTTGTCCTATATTTCACAATTTTAAAGACTCTGGGCCATCGTCAATAATCCGAAGTAAGGTGATTGTTATTACGCCACCTGCTGGCAACAGAAGTTAAGTTTCCTCACAGTCATTTGATCTACTGTTAATTGTAATGATTGTGTCTTCAGCCTCAATACTGGGATTATAATATAAGGTATAATTACTGGGTCCACACTAAATAGAAAGTTTCACGGTCAAATTGAGAGTGTAATCACTGGCACCATCATCTCCACTGAAGGAAATGGAAATGTCCCAACATTTCCACATACTGGATTGGTGAATGGTGAGAGTCAGTCTTATGTCCTGTGTTCCACAGAGGACGGAATATAAAAGAGAAAATGAGTAGGTTTGGGAGAACACATCGAACGCAGCTCAGTTTGGGTAGAGCAACGATAAAAACCGTTTGGAAAAATCATCACTCTGTGTAAAAGCAAGGCGCTGACTAAACGCCACCATGACACATTGTTAGATCTGAGTCTACTGCATTTTGTGAGGAGTCTTCCAGCAAAGACCTGGAGGGTGTCAATTATTCCAACCAATTTGAAATAATGTAAGTGTGACCTGAAGCCGTTTACAGTGAAGGCATTATTAGAGGAGAAAGCAAAGACTTAGTGCAGACGGAAGCAAAATGCAGAGCAGGGTGTTTTGCTTTTTTTTTATACCCTTGGATTGCCCTAATTATACAGAGCATTGATTTTACAATGCATCCATAGATTGATTAGAAGAGCCTTGCTCCTCCCTAAAGAAAGGAGGGGCTTCGCTCTCTGGTGTCCCGCTCACCGCTGTGCTCCCAAATCTTCCTCCCTGTTTCCTTCTTCCTGTCATAACCATTAAACCTTCATCTCCTCATCCCCCTCACCTTTCTTTACTTACCTTTGCATTCCCTTTATTTATTTCTTCTGTCATTCTGCTCTCCTCTGTCCAATCTCTGTCACTTCTGACTGCACAAGTACTCGATTGCAGAGCATGCACCTACTGTAGAAGTAGAATAGAATTGAACATGAGTCATTTCAGACAGGAAGAGCAGCTCCTGCCTCTCCCATTGGTACAGTGACCGCAGATTAGAAACCGTAACATGTTCATACGTATTTGCCTTGTGTTGTGTTGGACATATCTATAATCGGGATTTGATGGATTGCCTTTAAATCCTGTCAGATATTGATGGTTCCCAGCGGATGCATAATAAAGACTTTGAGCATTTCCTTTGTTTTTCTTTTAGTGCCACCAACAAGTTACATTTTTCATTGTAACTGTAAAGTAGTTCGACTCCTACAAGATGGATTGGAACTCCTGGTCCTGAGAGGATTGAAGCCTAACAACTTTGATAGCTTCTTAACTCCAGCGTCATTTTATATCGAGATTTAACCTCATTCAATGTGTTGATTTCTGGCAAAATATGTTTCATGTATGATATTGATGAAGTTCTTGTTAGCCTATGCTAAACTAAGGCTTAAACTAAGGCTTTGTATACAGTTAAGTACATTCGGACTAGGATCTGGCAGAGGGAATCATTAGTCCGTTAAGACAGCTTTCATTCCAACATGGGTTAACCCAGACTTTAGTTCAGGGCTTGCTTTATCCTGTTGCAGAGCATCTTAAAATCAGATGTAATTGTTGTCTGAATTTGAAATTCAATGCTGCAGTAAAATATGAAACCGAACCAAAACTGGGAAGTCAACAAGTCTATTTGTGACAGAGTCAAATGTATGTCTGGGCTCGTACACAGGAAACACGGGATTGGAGGAACTCGATACGCCAACAGAGGCAGATCAACTATAGGTTAGGATTAACATGGATTACCATGAAGGGATTTAAAATGAGGGAATTATTTTGCCCTTGCCTTCAGGAGACAAGGGCAAAATAAAAGACACAAAAGTAAATAAATTCAATAATACAATACAATAATAATAATAAATACAATAACGTTGGACAGTCAATCTTTTTTTCCTTTTGTCTTTTCCCTTCAGGGGTCACCACAGCGAATCAATTGACTCCATCTAACCCTGTCCTTTGCATCCTCTTCTCTCACACCAACTACCTTCATGTCCTCTTTCACTACATCCATAAACCTCCTCTTTGGTCTTCCTCTAGGCCTCCTGCCTGGCAGTTCAAAACTCAGCATCCTTCTACTAATATATTCACTATCTCTCCTCTGGACATGTCCAAACCATCTCAGTCTGGCCTCTCTGACTTTATCTCCAAAACCTCTAACATGTGCTGTCCCTCTGATGTACTCATTCCTGATCCTATCCATCCTGGTCACTCCCAGAGAGAACCTCAGCATCTTCATCTCTGCTACCTCCAGCTCTGTCTCCTGTCTTTTCTTCAGTGACACTGTCTCTAGACCAAACAACATCGCTGGTCTCACCACAGTTTTGTACACCTTTCCTTTAATTTTAGCTGAAACTCTTCTATCACACATCACACCTGACACTTTCCTCCACCCGTTCCATCCTGCCTGGACGCGCTTCTTCACCTCTTTTCCACACTCTCCATTGCTCTGGACTGTTGACCCTAAGTACTTAAAATCCTCCACCTTCTTGATCTCTTCTCCCTGCAACCTCGCTCTTCCACTTGGGTCCCTCTCATTCACACACATGTTCTCTGTCTTACTGCGGCTAACCTTCATTCCTCTCCTTTCCAGGACAAACCTCCACCTCTCTAGCTTCTCCTCCACCTGTTCCCTGCTTCTAGTAGGTAGTCATGTGATACCTTACCTGTATGCTATTGGCTGACAGCACCCATGTGTGCCCTGCGTTCCGAGACTCACGGTTCCTCCTGCAATTTTTCTTTAATACAAAAGTGCTTTATACAGTCTATAGGGGTGTGGGAATAAGTAATACGGATGGAAGTTGGTTTAATATTGGTATGGGGAGGGTTCATAATTGTTTAAATTACCATAAATAATGAAATAAATAGTTTGTTGCTATATTGAGGAATTTAGTTTTTCATGAGTGGTCCTAGAATGCATTAACCACAAGTAATGAAGGATCACCGTATATTAAAAATTACAGTGGTATCTCTACTTACAGAATTAATTGGTTCTGGAAGAAATTTCTTAAGTAGAAAATTTCATAAGTAGAGACTCATTTTTTATGCAAATGCCCTAATCCGTTCTAAGCCCCCCAAAATTCCGACATAAATGTTTTATGAAGCATAAAAATGCATCAAAACATGTAACAAATACATGTTACAATTAGATTATTACACAATAAATGAGAGTTGTGCATAATGTAAAAAACAAAGAATAGAATAAAGAATAATAATGACGGTCATTTACCTTTTAACTGCTGCCCTCATTGTTTTTTGCCCTCTTTGGTTCATGCCCTCTTGCCCCCCCATGAACAGCAGAGTGAATTCCAGTCCTCCTTCTGAACTTCTCCAACCACCCACGCGATGCCTTAAACTCCTTAAACTTCCTTTTGTTTTAATAACGTGGTGATTGTAGATGCATTACGGCCATATTCTTTGGTGAGATCAACCAAACGCATCCCGTTTTCATGCTTTTCTATTAGTTGTTGCTTTGTTTGTACGGACAAAAAAACTTTTCCTCGTCTTTTCTGTTCCTCTTTTCTCCGTCACTTTCTTGGGGTCCATTGTGAATACTCTAAAAGTTAATATATTTGCTTAAAACTATCAGAACACCTCACGGGTCGAGGGCCGAATGACGAGGACGCTGCATAGACAACTATCAGGCTACACATAGAGGTCCCTCTTAGCCAATTGGATGCCAGGAAGATGCTAGGTAATAGCCAATGGCAGAGCAGCTATGATACTGTTGCGTTCAGGAACCTTTGGGAGCTGCGAGTATCAGCCCATACTGTATTTTTACCTTTCGTAACTCGAAATTTCTTTTGTAACTAGAGGCAATATTTTCCTGTTGAGGCGTTTCGTAAGTAGAAAATTTCGTCTGTAGAGACACTGGTAAGTAGAGGTACCATGAAGTGAAGCAGTCGTAGATGTTATCCCAGAAATGGTGGAAGAAAGTTTTAATCCTGCAGTATGACTCATTTTTTAGCCCAGTCAGATCAATGCGGTCCTTCTCAGCTCTTAATTCAGTCGTGTTGCATTAAAGTAGAATAAAGCTGCATGGATGACGGTGAGTTGACCATTGCAGACACCGTCCATGGTTCAGTTCAAAAAGACTTTGACATGTTAATTTTTCCAGCCTTGACCTCCTTGGGGTGTACAAGTGCATTGCTGGAATGGTGGAGTTTGGGTTCAAATACTAGGCAGCTCTATGCAGGTAGGGGGAGGGAAGGGAAAAGGTTGTTAAACTGACCATCTCTCCCAACTCTGCTTTCCTTTTAGTCTCCCCCTTTACAATTAACAGCCCCCAGTTGTCCCTGTATTCCCCTTCATCCCTCTCTCTCCCTTCCTCTAAGTCGATCCCGTCAGATAGGAGGGAGGCGCTGGAAATAAACCAATATTTGATGGAGGACAGAAATGCAGAGATGATGATGTTAATATAATGTAGAGAGTGATATAGGGACTCAGTGAGGGTCCAATGATCAACTGCTCTGGGCAACAGGGATGATGAAAAAAAGGAGTTCAGGAATGGCGAGAGACAAGTGTGTTTAAAAATCAATTACACAGTAAATATGACACGAGTCAGCAACAACACCCTCGGGGAACCCAGGAAATATATTCCTGCTTTCATATCAGGAAATTTACTCTCCTTACAAATGAATGGCTAATTTTATGGGTTGAAAAAAAATGACACCTTCTGTATGTGCTTACCTAAACAAGCTGTAAGTCCCACAGGAGGAAGAGAAAGAAGAGGAAGAGGAGGAGGTGGAAGAGGAGGAGGAGAAGGAGGAAAAGGAGGAGGGATCGGTGTGCAGACCCAGCCTTACCTCTGATCTTTGGCCGTGTCAGCAGGTGAACAGAAACGCTGCAGACGCTGCTTTGAACGAGCCTCAAACACTGACCTGAAGAGGCCGAATGAGAACCAATGAGAGGAAAGAAAGAGAGAGAGCGACGGATCAAGAGGAAGGCCAGAAATATCTGACCACAGAGCGAAAATGGCTGTGATGACAAAATGTAATGGGGGGTAAAATTAAAAACTGGACAAACAGATTATAAGTCAGAAATGAGGACTAAAAGTGACTTTGATTCACACAAAAAAAGCATTAATTAAAGAGAAGGAAAAAGAAAATGATGAAGCCGGTGGCCTGAAACTGATTGGTTCCCACTCAACTCAAGTCACAAATACTTTTTTTTTCATCTGTACTCACTCGTGTTTTTGTATGACAAAACCATTCTGTTTAGGTTTACCTCCAGGCTGGTGAAACTATTACACTTGGACAGTTCTCGAAAATATGACACAGTGCTGTTGTGATGTCTTTAAGAGTTCCCAAACATTTGTTTGCCTTGCAATGAACCAAACGGAAATCAGAGTATATTTCAGAATTCCACCTTCCTCTAACTGTTATTTTTGTGAACTTCCATAGAAAAAGTTTCAAATTGATTGAATGTAAATTTTGATTATTTCTGATGTTAATCATTTTTCTTTCTTTGCTCTGCTCCTTTATTCATCTGTCCAAACTCAGCGTGAACTTTACGTTACGTTACATTACTGCCTCTATTATTAAAGTTAATGTACTTGGCTTGGAGGCGAAGCAGACAGGTGGGTTGTAGGTCACTTCATCATTTTAATGTTAGAAGGCAGAGCGTGGTCAGCTGCCCACCCCAGGGGTGAACATTCTGGACGTGTCGCCAGTTCATCCCCAGACCACGACCAGAAGGACAACCGACCAGAGCAGCTGATGTTCATGCTTACGATCATCTGAGAGTGTTCTCTGCTGGTTTGACGACAGCTGGATAGAACTGAGGAGGAGAACATGGGAACTCCTCACGGAACGGCCCCCACGGCCTCTGGTGGGTCACAGGGCTTTCTTGGTGTGGGGTAACAGTGCCACCTACTGTGCCACTGCCCCCTCCCCCAACATACATGCACACACACACACACACACACACACACCAACACACACACACACACACACACGCACACACAGTTCCTGTAGGTAATAATACATTTACTTGGTGTTTGTTTACACAACACATACATTTTATTGGTCGGTAAACACACACTTCTGAAAACAAGAAAATTACACCAATCCTGTTGCTTTATCAACAGAAAGTCATGTGACGACAACAACCAATGGCATCTTTATCCTCAGATTGTTCCTTCTATAGTTGGACAGAACTAAAGTAATCCATGGTTTATTCTTGCTTCAAGATGCACTGTAGTCATGTGATACCGTACACGCATGCTATTGGCTGACAGCATCCGGAAGTGCACTACGTTTCCGAGACTCATGGAGAGCAGAAACACTTTTCTTTAATACAAAAGTGTTTTAAACAGTCTATAAGAGTGTGGGAAAGGTAATACAGATAGAAGGTGGTTTAATGTCTGTGTAGGGAGGGTTCATAAACGTTTAAACTACTGTAAGTAATCAAATTTGTCGCTATATTGTACAATTTTAACTAACTAGCGCTTCAGGTTAGCCAGTCAAACGTTTCAGTGGATCTGAGCACCGGGATCTTTTTCATGACGCTGCTAATGGATGCTGATCTTTCAGAAATGGGTCAGTCTGGTCGTGAGTTCAGTCACCCTTCAAACCAGATCCTCTCTGTCTGACATCATTTAACCATAAGCTGTCACATCGAATTAAAGTGTTTTCTAACACTGTGTTTGAAACCTGGATATTAAGATCATCATAGAAACACACGTTGTGCTTTTCAAGTTGAACGCTGCAAAATGTGGTCAGTCCACACCTTTACATCCAGAGAGTGATTAGTGCCATCATCACTCTGTCGCTTTACATTAGTATGAATGGACCAGTTCCTTTCCAGCAAACTATAAACAATGGTCACACACACACACACACACAATCATATCTCTCTCTGGCTGGCTCCCCATCTGCATTTCCACCTCCTCTACATTTCCCTGAGCGTGTTCTTTGGAGACCAGCTTGGTTTGGCAGAGCTGCAGTATTGGGTCCAGTCCTAATGAAGAGCATTGATCCTGGTTGGGTTATGAGCGGCTTTAGTGGCCGTGTTGTGATGTTAATAAGCCTGGCCTTATACCGGAGAATCTTTAATTAGCCTGTTGGAAATGTGCTTACGGGGCGCGATGTCACTCTATTGTGGCACACATTTTCTTTCACTCACACATACACAGGCTGCAGGCAAACACACACACACACACACACACACACACACACACACACACACACACACACACTGTCATTTCATGGACCACTGAGATGCCAATCTAAACAACAGGCTCAATTTATTCAATTAATACAGTTTCATTAGCAAGTCAAGCTTTGTGAATTCACTGACTCATTGTACCACATGCACATTTGTCTTCATCTGTTCCTTATCCTCATCATCACTCTCCTGCTCATTCCTCCTTCTTTTGCTCATAACTGTGACAGTATAGTCTATATTTGTTAGCATTTCTCTCAGCTATGGTATAAAACCTAACAGAGCGATGTTAGCTGTACCTCCAGCCAAGCCTCAGGAGTTATCAGGAACACCATTACTAAAGATCCTGTCCATGAAAGTTACACAGGAGATTCAAAAAGTTTGTTGCGTTGGAATGTTACGCCTTGTGCGTAAATGGCACAGACAGCGTGGACTTCATTTCTCTCTTATGTCACGTCGATGGCCAAGTGCACACGTGTCCATTAGGATGCATGATGAGAAGAAGGCAGCATGATACTTTTGGGAATGCTCTGTTGGGACAACTTGGATCCTGCCATCTATTCAGATGTTGCTTTGACGCGTACCACCTACCTAGGCATCGCTGCAGACCGGTGCGTATCATGTATCCGTGGCATTGTATTTAGGGTATGAGTTACAGAAAGTTTCAATTGGATCCCAAGTGTTAAATTAACTGAATGTGAGGAAGTTTAATATTCTTAACAGTTAAAACGTGTCTCTCGAAGGTTTTTCCTGCCCTGTAGTATTCAGCATAAAATTGGCAACAGATCCAAAATCCAAAATACTCATCCCCTGAGATCTCATTATATACACAAAAAATTTTCATAAACTTTATTACTAAATCCAATCAAATAAAAAAATATGGCCCACGGTCAAATCCTCCAGGAATAGTAGTCACTTAAAGACTGAATAAAATTATGATTGAAACACTGTTGTTTCTTCAATTGCATAAAACCCGTTTACAGAAGGAGTCAATGAAACAAGAAGCTAACACACCCAAGAATGTGAGCTACTTGATTTATTAGCCATGCAACTGGCATCAACTTCTGAACAGCATAGACTTCTGGGTAGTCGTTGACTTGCCCATGGTGGTGACCGGTGATTGGTTGTGATGCAACTTGTTTTTCATTTTTCCATAAAGCAGACATGACATCAAAAGGGTCATTTCTATGATGGGGGGGAGGATGAAATACTTTTATTTTGTCTGTCTGTTTCCTCAAAGCCACTGCTGGATCTTCTGTTGACTGTTTTTGTTCTTACAGCTTGAGACGGGTTCTTCTGGGTTCAGGATGGGCTTCATAGAACAACATCAGCCCCCAGCGGCGTGATCATCATCATCATCATCATCATCATCATCATCAGATAATAGCCGGTGTGAGATCAATGTGCTCTCTCTTCTTACTGGAAACGCTCCAGTCTGCTCTCAACAGAGTGTGGGTGGAAACCACAAAAACGGGCGGGGCGCTTTGGACAAAGACCATCATGTTGTGGGATTGTGTGCATGAAGGCGTTTGTGTTTGCATGCAGTTGCACATGATTAACAGTGTGTAGAGACATGGTGTGTGTGCAATGAAAGCCTGTACTGTCTGCTTTATTAAACACAGGCCAGAGCAGGGGTCTGTTCATCAGTGTCATCCACAGTCATGGGTTTGTGACCCACGACTAGACTGACACGGAGGGTCGACCTCCCGCGTTACATCAAACTGTCTGTTCAACCCACAGTGACTCACAGAAGTCTGAGACTCACGGAACGGAGGTTGCTTCCGGATGCCGTCAGCCAATAGAATGTGCGTACGGTATCACGTGACTGCCGACCAAAAATCTGCGACGAGGTGAAGTCGGGAGTGTTGATGCGCGAATATGCGAGGGCGCACTGCATAGATATTTACAGAAACATGAGAAAAATAGTAAATTGAGCAGAAATCATAATTCTTCAATTCTTTGAATTTGTCCACCAACATTTTTCATTTCCCTCCAACAAGGGGAAACTCCCACAAAAAAAGGGTTTATGGGATTAACTGTGTTCGTACATCATCTATTGAAGGTCTGTGCATCAACATAAAACTTTTTGTTCATAACGTCTTGATTAACTGAAGTCGGTGATTCATCCTTCATATTTGAAGGACAATAAAGTGACAAAAGCCTGAAGTAAAAGAGTGAAAAGTCACAACTGTGATGTTAAAACATTTACGAGGATAAATGATCATAACTACACATCTGTGGAGGTTCTCAGTCATCCAGGTCCACGAAGAGTCCAGATACTGATTAACTGAAAGGTGTTGTCGACACATCTATCAGCCGCCTACAACACAGTATAGATCTCCGTCCCCGTAGACCACAACAAGTATTGACACCTGGGTGCAGCTCACATGAGGCTGGGCGGGACAACGACCCCTTATGAATGGTAACGACTGTTAATGACACTCATTGTCTTGGTGGTTTGGGTCATTTGTTGTTTTCTGTCATTCAGAACTGGATGAGAGGTGAGAGGTCCCCAAACAAACTGAAGCTAGTCCAGTTTTTATTGATCTTCTTGATAATAAATATAATTCCCCTTGAATGAACAGAGATTGGACAACTGGAGAGATTCAGCCGTGTGACAAACATTACCCAGGCTGCTCACCCGACACGAGGCTGTGGGCTTTTATTTCTGGAGAAGACTTGTGTGAAAATGATTCAAAAATATTACAAGTTTGATGAAAACGAATGCAAAAGTTCAGAACTGCTCATGGATTGGTTCGGCCAGGAAAGGCTCGCTGTTGTTGATATGCTGACCTTAGTGCTGTCCAAGAATAGCTACCTGGGTCGGACCCTGGAGCCACATTCTAATAAACAGCATGGGGATCTCTAGGACACCATGCAGTCCTCCTGTCTGTCTGCCTCTCTCTCTCTCTCTCTCTCTCTCTCTCTCTCTCTCTCTCTCTCTCTCTCTCTCTCTCTCTCTCTCTCTCTCTCTCTCTTATAACAAGCTCAAATTTCCCTCATGCAGAAACTCCCTGTAGCTGAAAACAGCTTTGGACAGCAAACCTTAACGGCCAGGGCTGCAAGGACATGCTGCTAAAAAATCCAATGAAGCATTTATTAATAGACAGCCAGCGTGTGAATATATGCACTACATCTTTATGTCCTGTTTGTGTATAAATTACCCATAATTCTTGGAGAATAGTAAATAGAAGACAAATATATGATCACTTGAGGTAAATTCAACTAGCTGTGTATAAACACATTTCTTGTCTTTGTCTTTCCACCTCCCCCACATGCAGTCTGTCTCTCCGTCTCATGCACACACCTGAGTGGGGTGTTTGCAGAACCTCAGAGGCCCACTTAGTGGCTGTGTGGATTTGATGAGAAGGGCCTTTTGGTTTATTTAGTGAAGTGCTGCCTAATATGATTATGGTCTGCTTGCCTCCTGTTCCCTTATTGGAGAACACCCTGGGAGCGATTACCTCAGTCCCCGATGACCGACCCCTTCCTGGAGAGAAAGGCTAGAAGACACCAGCAGAAATCACACGGAGGACAGAAAAACATGTTCTAGAAGACAAAGGTATCCCTAATCTCTTGAGGCGTAATAAATATTCATCTAATCGAGCAGCTTAATTGTTCTTCTTTAAGTCTTTCAAAGAGGTCACATTGAATAGGTTTCTGGAGTGATTCCATGACGAGCGTTAAAAAGCTGCTGCAAAGCACCTTTCAAAGAAATGTCAAAGTCAGGGTACGCTGCAGAAATGTTCTACATCTGCATGATAGATTCCAGAAAACAAGTCAATTTACCTACCGGTGCATTAAGTCAAAGTCTCTCACATGAAAACCACCAGATGAGACAAAATCTCTTCCATCATCAGATGATTTAGTTTCCATGTGACACGAGTGGCACGGCAATGGGACAGACTGGGATAACGGGTTTCAGTCTGTTCCAAGCAGTCTCAATCACAAACATGGTCAATGATGGGCCCAGGAGCCCAGGAGCTCCTTCTGTGACAGCTGACAGATGATGTGGATAAATTTACACCCGGTCTATATCCGGCTCGGCTGAGGAATCAAGACGTGTTCAGGAATCAGGAATCTTCTCACCAGATAGAACGACACCCATGTGCACAAGAGACATTTGTCTCGTTGTGGGTTGAATGTGTGCAGCTTACACACTGTTAGTGGATCTATTGTGCCAACCATAAGTCTTGGAAACCTCAATTCTGCTACCGCCATGAACCATGGAGTACGCTTTACTAAGAGAAAAGAGAGTTTGACACATCCATGCACCGGACTTGGTGCATGGATGTGAGGCGGTGCGCCTACCTGGTGTGTACCCCACACAACACAGTGACACAAAGCTGGAAGGCTCACATTGTTGGTTCTACCTAAAAAACCCAAGACAGCAAAAGAAATAAGGATCTAACCAGTGTGGTCTGACTGGTCGACTTCCTGAATGGCGGCGGCCACCTGCTAGACCCCCACCCCAGCCGACACTGGCTTTCCCTTCTCTAATAAAGCTTCCCAATATATTTTTTGAAAAATGTTATTGCAGAAAGATGTCACACACATGCAAAACACGTGTGTTCAAATGCTCCCAGAGAAACTGTGTTAATTAAGGAACCTGCTGAAGAGATGACACGTCGCCCCCTAGCCCCGGTCATCTGTGTGTTGTAAAGTGTCGTATCGTTAGAGTCACTTCGCCATCTCATCAGCAGTTAAGTGCACTAGAAGAGCAAAGGAGGGGACGACTACGTAACCTACAGAGCTTCGTTTGTGGAAAGAGATTAACAAGTCCAGCCTTGATTCCTCCTTAGTTTGTCTTGGGGAAACCCTGAGTCGGACAAGATGGGGTGTGGAGCCCCGTGGACGTGACCCAACACCCTGCCCGACTTGTTTTCAGTATGAAACATGCATACATTGCTGCCTCACAAGCTCAGAACGTGGGTCTCTTCCCAGCAGCCTCATCTCCAAACTGGGACAGGTCCCTAGGGTGCAGAATCAGGTGAAGGGATGCTGGTCCAGAAGGATTCCAAGCCCAAGAGAAGGACGGCTCCAACCGGGTCGACCGGTAGAGAGTCCCTGTGGTCCAGCTGAGCCGACCGAGATCGCTTCCCTCCATCTGCAGGGTCACGTAAAGAAGAAACAAATGTCTCTTTAATGAAGTTGACGCTTTTCTTTGCGGGATCGGTCGACCGTTGTCGTCTTGGAGAGTCACAACCCAAAGACGGACCGAACGACTTCATTCAGCAGAGCTACGAAGAGGCTGAGCAAAGCGTTGCTGTATTAACCCCATGACAACTCTGCTTTGTAGGCTACGTGACGTTAGTTCAATTAACCCCATGACAACTCTGCTTTGTAGGCTACGTGATGCTAGTTTGTAGCATGGGCAGGGCCAATAACTTTTTTTTTAATTTGGAGTCCAGTGACTGCATGAGACCGCTGCTGCTGGTTCCTCATTCACACGTGCCCCCCCCCCCCCTCCACACACACACACACACAGAACATATAGTCATTTCTAATACATGGATTTGCAAATGAACA
The DNA here is from genome assembly GCF_040054535.1 of Antennarius striatus. Lineage (NCBI taxonomy): Eukaryota > Metazoa > Chordata > Actinopteri > Lophiiformes > Antennariidae > Antennarius > Antennarius striatus. The sequence continues at coordinate 4,656,133 of NC_090777.1, read as the reverse complement.
AATCAAGAACAAATCAAGGATAAATTTTGAGGAATAATTTAATTTAGGAATGAAGATAAAATATAGCTATTAGAATTTATCCTGGTATTTCACACTTAAACAGAAATGTGACTGAATTGTATTTAAAAATGATTATTTTCTTCACAATGTAAAAGAATAGCAGAAAAATCCAGGCTTTATACCCTGATCTGGTTAAACTGCTAAATCGTGTCTTCTTCCAATCCAAGGAAAATCTCTGAAATGTTTTTTTCTTTTGCTGTAGTAGATTGAGGTTAGATTGACAGAAGAAATCTTCATGTCTCGTTGAAATAAAGTTCTGTTTCCAATCAGGAGGAGGTGAAAAGTGTGAAGATGTAAAGAGTGTATGGTAGATAAAACCTTGTCAACTGTTTAAATCCATAATGACTTCACCTTCAAGCCCGCTGTTAACTTTCTCTAAAGTTTTTACAGAATGTTTTTTTTTTTCCATCAGCAGCAAACAAGGTGTTTTACAAACGTGATCCCAAAAAAAATCTGTGCTATAGTGGCAGGAAAGAAACAGCCGTTTTGCTGGATCAGAACAATGAGTCCAGAGAAGCTCCCGGTGTGACTTGACTGCAGTCCCGCAGCCTCCAGACGCAGTGCAGGGACGCGTCACGGTCACGGTGAGAATGGACGTACTGCCCCCTGCTGGCGACGCTCTACACAGCATCTACTGATGCTGTGTTTATTTATTATATAAAATATATATAAATTTAAAAAAAAACACAAACACAATATTATAACAAAAATCACAGTAAAACAGCTTGAATAAAATTTCCTGTGTTAAAATTTGATGTCAAACCTTTCTTTCCTCCATGATACTGTTTTGCTGTATTCGGCATTTTTTTAAATGCAAAATAAAATAATCAGTAAAATATCTGAAAGTTCACCAACGTTTAATAAGTGGTGGGTGACAGGCTAATACATACTCTTCTTTTTTAACACTGACAGTTAAGGAAAGATTGGAACATATTTAAAATGTATAATTGATCTGAATTTTTTTCAGTAAATGAACATAAAATTCTGCATAATACAGTTAATTTTTCATGGTGCGTCTCTGAAAGAGGAAGAGAGCAGATTAGATGAATGGATGAATGGGATAAATCAAAGAGCTAATCGGTGCAGCTAATCCATACGTTAACAAAATTAAGTTGAGCTTCCCTGCAAAAGTAGTCCTTCTGTTTTACTTACTTTGTTTTTTTTAATCTACAAATGATTGATTTACTTCAAGTTTATACTTCTTCCTACTCCTTATCGGATAGTGCTCACACCATTCTGGTGTATTTATTATTGTTTGTTATTGTTATTTTGTTTCGTGTTTCGAAATAAATAAACTCATTCATTCATTCAAGTACTGAGCATCGCTGATACTTTTTTTAATATATATGTAATCTGTCAATGTTGAAACCAAATGTTTTCTGCAGCGTCTGTATTTGTATCCTTCTGATAAGAATCAAGAGTAAAACTGATGCTTTATTTATATATATATATATATATATATATATATATATATATATATATATATATATATATATATATATATATATATATATATATATACTATCGCTTCATTTCATTTCAGTTTTTATTTTAATTTAGTTTTTTTTTTCACTTCATTCATCAACAAATATATCAATTTAATACAGGTAAACATTCTATCCTGAATGAGACGAAACTTCAACATAACCTAAATAATTTCAAATCAAATCATTGACAGGACGAATGTTAATGACGACACAGCAGGACAAACACTCAGGTCTCTGCACAATATTTACATGTCATTATTGTCTTAGTTTTTTTCTGTTTTTTTTTTAAATATATTACATGCTTCCATTTGTTCATGTACAGTATGAGTTGGAATCGCTTCTTGTTTCGCCTTTTTTTAAAATTGTTTACATGTAAAATTGTCTGTTTGTTCAACGCCAAGGTCAGTGAACCTTATTATTCATTTTTATGAATGAACCATGTCGTGTTGGTGAAGGCGTGGCCTCTGGTTGGTGAGGAGACCGCATATTTTGGTAAATTAGCTGTCATCCTCATTAATCTGTTGTGCAGGGTGTTAGCGCTCCCGGTGTGTTTTATGCTATTAGCATCACAGCTGTATAAAACTGCTGTTCTGCTTTCACTTCATAGTGAGTTCCCTTTGGAGTTTATGGAGAAATGGGTGTGGTAGGGGTCATCCCATGCTGCAGGTGGCGCTGTCAGATCCAGGCCTGCTTCACCAGGCCTAAAGGTTTCAAAGCAGAGGTTTCCACCACTAGCAGCGCTTGAAGACCAGGAGCAGGTGAGCTAAGAGGCAGTAATTCTAGTTTTGTTCTAGTTTCTCTGTTTTTTTTGAGAGTCCCCTTGGAGGAGAGGCTGGATATTATTAGCCCGTAGCAACCCCCGTGACCCACGATGAGGAAGAAGCAGCTGAAGACGAGACAGAGATGTTTCTACTGTACCATATTAAAAAATGAAATTTAATTGTGAGTTCAAAATAGATTCATGTTGACCAAATAATATGAAAACACATTAACTAACAAAGTTCAGGACAGAATTGGGACTGGTTATCTTCAGATTAGCATATAAAATAGTTAATTTGATTCCTGGAACCGATTAACGGTGTAAGCTGAGGTTTACCTGTATTCCTGCAAAGTGAATTCTTTCCCACTGCTGTGCATTGAATGTTCTGTGGATAAAGTGTTTTGGGAGTAAATCTTCCTTCAGGTTGTTGGTAAGTTCCACCACCTCAAACAGCCGGAGATGTTCCGGCCTTCATGAAACCTTCTGTCCTCTTTTCTGACTGTTTGCCTGTAGTTCCAACTAACAAATCGTGTTTGATGGTTCTGCCACTTATCTTGATGTAGTAATCTGCAGTAATACGTGGGAGGATCGTGTCCAATGACTCAGAGAACCACTCCATCATTTGCTTGGTGCACACCTCACAATCAACCTGGCAAAGTGTGATTTGGCAAAGGCTCCCGTGTCCTACGGGGGGTGAAGTAGTTGTTCAGGGGCAGGTGTGGTCCGTACCAGACTGCCGTTGGAAAGTATGAAGTGTCTACTGCCAATAAAGGGACCGCATATTTCCTGGCTCTGGGTGTGCTAACAGAACTGTTGGAGTATAGTTTAGTATAGTTTAGTATACGTTTGTCTGCGTTTGCCTCCTGTTCAAGTAGCTTGCTGATTGGAGCGTTTTGTCCTGTGGGCGGATGCCAGTAATGTAAAGGTGCATTACAAGAAATTGCGATCTGAAAAGTGAAAGCTGAAATTGAAAACTGTAGACACATTTTGTTTTTTCACTTTAATAAATCTGGCCTACAGCTTCAAAAGATAGAAAAAGAAAAAAAAACAGATCTCAAACATTAAAATGTTCTTGTCAAGTCTGAGTAAATCATTATGTATGGAATATAAATACCATGAATCACAGTCAGTTTCAGGTAACGCTACCACCTCCAGAGTCCGGAGTGAGGATGGAAGCCAGAATCCAGTGTGGAGAGTCGGTGATGGTTTGGGTCTATGTCATCTGCTGGTGTTGGTCCACTGGGCTTCATCTAGTCCAAAGTCAACACAGTCTCTACCTGGAAATTAAAGAGCACCTCATGCTTCTGTCTCCTGACCAGCTTTATGGAGATCTGATGTGTTTTTTTCCACCAGGACTTGGCGTCTGCCCAGTGTCAAACCCACTCGCAACTGGCTTGCTGACCATTGTGTCACTCTTATTGGTTGAGAGTTTGGATTTTCATGAACTGTAAGCCCTAATTTTCTAAGTTAAACAGATATGGACTCAAAATTAATAAAGTTTGTAATACATCTCGAATGTGTGAAAGTTTCACGATTTAAATTTTTTTAAAAACTACATTTCCATGATATTTTAATTTTTTAGGTGCCTGTAGGTTCCAGTGTAGGGCAAAAGTAGGACAAAAATGACATAGAACAACTCTTGTTTTACCAGGAAATTTAATTCTTATCTGTTACACTGCTGTCATTGAGAAAGAGACTCTTGAAATGTGAACAAAAGCTTGAAAACCATTTGTGGAAATATCAGATTTGAAGTCTGGTTACACCTTAAGCAAATATTTGTCTGTCTTAGCAGGAAACACACCTTTGAGATCACAAAATTATTTCTAAGAAACAATTCACAGCTTTTAGGTCATCTGATAAAGCTGGTCGCCATAAGGAATGGAGGTAGGCTGCTTTGTACATGACGTCCCCTCTGATTGGTCCATCAGAATGTGGGCACAATGACCTCATACGCTTTAAAAATAGGTTTTTCCAACATCACAGAACATGTGAGGCAATCGTCATTGGTTAAAATCAATAAAAGATGAAAGTAAGAGCGAACATAAAATACTTAGCAAACATGGACAAAAAACCCACAAAAGCAATGTTTAAGACACAGGTGTTGGAATTTCATTGCACAATTTATAATTTAACAATAATAAAGTTTCTTCTAGAAGATGTGTGACGTCCAGGTGAGAGGCTAGATATCGGATCCCCTTTTTAAAGTCCTTTGTCCACCTGCTAACAGAGTGCAAAGGTCCCCAGCCCCCACCCCGGAACACAGGTGAACTCCTCCCACCACCAGTGTGCATGTTTGCAGCAGCTTGTGTGACAGCTGCTTGGGAAGCTGAAGTTGTGTGATTGCACACAGTGGGTGAATGATGTGTGTAAATTCCCCTTTTGTGGGGCTGTGGGGGAAAATCTCTATTAACTCTTCAATGTTTGGTAAAAACAAGCACGGGATTAAAAAAAAATTTTAAGTAAAAAAAAAAAGCTCGGGATTAAAAAGAGCGACAATAAATCAATGAGACTTAATATTCCGAGGTACTGTACCATTAGCCTCATCACAGAGAACACCTGGAATTATAAATGTTTCTCTTATTTTCAAAATAAAAATGTCAGTGGCTTTTAGCTTTAGGTTTTGTCTTAAAATTACAATTAAAATCTTAAAATGTCGTCTTTAAACTGCCACTAACACAAGCTATTATTTTGGAGATCAAAATTCCGCACAAATATCTGACTTTCTGTAACGAGAACGGTAACATCCAGCAGAAATAAAGCATTTAAAAGCTTCTGCTGTCTTGATCTCCAAACCAAACTCTATCGTGTTCTTCATCATGACAAACTCAGAATCAAAATCAGAATCGTAGGAGCACATTCCCACAAACAGGAATCACCTGCGTCCAAAAAACATTTCAGTCCCCGAAGAAAAGACCATTAACTGATGCAGGAGATAAAATGCATGAAGACACAAACAAACAAATACAAGTAGGAATTAATCATACACAGACTGCAACATCCCGCGACAACACGGAATTCAAAATTTTACCTTGACCTACTTGCATAGGTCAAAGAACTAAGCTAGTGCTCTGACCTACTTTCACTGATCAAAGCACTAGCTTTGATCTATGGTCTTACTCACACTGGCCTTCTCCCTCGTCTTTCTATGTTATCCGGTTCCCGAGTGTATGAAAGTTTAAATTTGACCTTGACCTTGACCTTCTCAAGGTCAATGTCATCATCTCATTGTCATCCCCTTTGCGGCCCGAGTGATGTGTTTTTTGTTTCATCTTTCTATCTACAACGGTTGTGAAAATATTTGGTGGACAAACGGACGGATGAACACACAAACGCTGACAATTACATCACCGCTTCGAAGCGGTGATGTAATGATGATGATGATGATGATGATGATGATGATGATGATGATGATGATGATGAACAACCAGGTGCTTCATTCTGACTTTCTGCTGACAGCGGTCATTCAACCCTGAACTTAACATTAAAATAATCCTCAAACAGATGAATCACACGGGAACATTCATATATAACACAAAGTCAGAAACGTTATATATGATTACATGACGATAGTGATTGATTTAGGAGGGGTAAAGTGGATGAGGCCCCTAAACATTCATTCACTACTCTTCACCCCAGAACCTTTAAATTGGTTGTCAGGGACCCGGGGACTCTTTTAGACGAGACACCGGAGGAGGAAACACACCAGGTGAGTGACCAGAACTCTGCATGTGCTTTAAAGACATGATGAGCGACGCGTACGTCACGTTTGGACGAATGTTTCAGGGGTTTCAGCTGGAATGAAGACAGATTGTGTCCATGCTTCTGCAGCAGGGACACCAGGTGTGTTTGTCACGCAGGTGTGGAGCTTGTGATACTAGCCTTAAATGTTTGCCACGTACCACCACATATCTTTGTAGCTGTTCTTTCCTTTTTGCATCCCTCTCATGTAAATTAAAGTTTGGTAATTTTACAATGACTTCACACAGTTTGAGTGAAGTGGGTGGTACAGAGAATCCCCTGTCACCATCATCTCATGTGATGCAGAGAGTCTGGATGGAAAGAGGTGTGGCTCACGTAGCCGTTAGCTTACAAATAAGAAACTCATCATTTTGGTTGGGTTCAGGTAGCTTTAAATGAAACGTGACTCACACCCCCTCCTCGTATTACCTGTCAGCTGGGGACACGTGTGATATGAAGCTGAGTGGACAGATCGTCGTCTCACTCAGAGAGCAAAGGTTAGAGTGTAAACGTACAGAGCTGCACGCTGAAGTGAACTTTATTCCCACGTGGACGAGGGCGTGGCTGCTGCAGTGTCGTCGCACAATCACGTTTACTGCTTTTACCAAGAATGTGCTCAATAATATTCATTATATGGCTGATTGTGTGTGTGTGTGTGTGTGTGTGTGTGTGTGTGTGTGTGTGTGTGTGTGTGTGTGTGTGTGTGTGTGTGTGTGTGTGTGTGTGTGTGTGTGTGTGTGTGTGTGTGTTGGCCTTAGAATCGAACCCAGAACCTTCTTGCTGTGATGCTACAGCGCTCCGCACTGTGATGACGTTCAGTCGTTAGGGCAGGGTTTCCTTCAGACGGCTGTAAACATTCAACACACACCCTGTTTGTTGTTCCACTGATGCACTGGTTAGTCCTCACACCAGCTGAGAGGCCCAGACCCCTCCCTCAGTGAAGACCAACACCTCTGCTGTACGATAATCCAGACACAACTGGACTTTCTCGGGATATTACACCCAACGTGTTCCACCCAAAACACACCAGTTATTAATAAAGGACTACGGAGAACCTGTTGATGCCCTTTGACCTCTGACACCAGATTTTGTGGTACAATCATAACTCAAGTTACAAGCTGCTTGACAAACACCGTTTTTAAGATACGAGCTGTCGCTCCGGCCGTATTTTTGTACGGCATACAAGCAAAATCCAAGATACGAGACATCCGGATCTCGTTCTTTACCCCGTGTTGGTGGATGTATACAACATCAGTGAGACCGGATCTCGTTCTTTACCCCGTGTTGGTGGATGGATACAACATCAGTGAGACCGGATCTCGTTCTTTACCCCGTGTTGGTGGATGGATAAACCATCAGTGAGACTGGATCTCGTTCTTTACCCCGTGTTGGTGGATGGATACAACATCAGTGAGACCGGATCTCGTTCTTTACCCCGTGTTGGTGGATGGATAAACCATCAGTGAGACCGGATCTCGTTCTTTACCCCGTGTTGGTGGATGGCGCTTTTTGTCTCCACTTTTTTTAAAGTTTGCTTCAAATTCTTTCAAAATTGGTGACGTAAATGCAGTTAAGAATGAGGACATAGCGTCAGTCTGATGGATGAGCCGACAATCTGTTGGCCTGGCTGGTCCTATGGGCCTGAACCCAGTGGTGGCAGCTCAGACAGAGTCCGAACCCAGGACCAGAGGCTCAGATGGGGCTGACAGGCTGAAATGAAACACTCAGATAGGGCCGCGGCAGCAGGCAGACGGGAGCCGGCCTCTGGTAGGCCTGAGATTAGCCTGACTCCTACTTCACATTCCCGGGGGGGGCTAAGTCAGTTCTTCCTCTTTATCAGCGTAACCTAGCGTTCTGGAAGGGGTCTGCTCGGGGGTCGCTGTGGAGCCCAGCAGCTGATCTGACCACTGTACATAACACAGGTATATGAAGACGAAACAGGCATCTACCCACAATGCACCACTCCAGAGGACCATGACAGTGTGTTGCAGGTCTGTGAAGGACTTGTGATTTGAATAACAACTGAAAATGTTGAACAACTTGTGGCCATTGTGTCACTCGCTGTTTGACTGTTTGACGCTAACAACAACCACCGAGTGACGCTAACAACCACCTCTGAGTTCAAATTAACTACTCAACAATAAATGTCAATAACTGCAGGTAAACCTCAGTTTACATTGTTAACGGTAGGAGACGCAACGTAAATGGAAAAATGAATTTAGTGGAGTGAACTTGTCTCCAGGATAAACTGAAGATAACCATCTGCAGTTCTGTACTGAACTCTATTTATGGATGCATTTTCAATAATATTTAGTTGATACGAGTCTACTTTAAAACCTTGAAAACCAATTAAAATGCCTATACATATTACCTAATCGGGTCCAAAAAGAGCCATCTCATAAACATGTAAAATAATTGTAATACAAAATTTTTTTTTTCTTTCAATGCATCAGATCATTTCCATTACAGGTACTTCAGCCCTATCCATAGATATAAAGTTCATTATAATTTGTATTATTATTATTATTATTATTATTATTATTATTATTATATATGTTTATATGGAATTTGCCATTAGAACCCTGTTTTTCTTTTAAAGGGAAAAACACAAAATATGGAATATTTCCAAGTTAGTGCACAGTTTTATACTTCTGATAAAGATATTACAACTATTGGATGAATGTTTTTTTAGGTGTGTGAACACAGACAGTGGGTCTGTTTCTGGGTTGTGGGGTGATTTTGGGGTCATTGTCTTGCTGCAGACAATGAAGATCTAGTTTCATAAATACATGTCAGCATTATTGCATATAGTAATATATTATTTTTTTATTTTTTTATTTTTTTTTTTCAATGCGAGCACATTTGGCCCAATCAGGTAATGTGTATACACAGTGAAAATCTGCTATTCTATACACTTCCAATGATAGGCATTAAGGAATTTAGAAAATAAAGTTGAAAGAAAATTACTGGCAAAATATCATATGTTTAGCCTTTCAATTGACTGGTTTATTGGGAGAGAAACACATACAAACAACAAAAATGTCCTTTTTTGGACCAAACAGTTCTCGAGGGTTAAGCTACTTAAACATCATGATTTATTTTTATTAAGTCGCGGGGGTTGCTACGAGCTAATAATATTTTCTTTTATTTTAATTTATTGTACAATAACGTGATTATGTCCTTTTTTACAGTTTATTAGTGACTTTATGATTTCAATATTTGTGAGTCACATGATGTAAACTTTATTTTAAATTTTTTGAAAAAGCGATATTTTGGTTTTCCATCTCCTTAAAGCTCTTGAAAGGCAGATAATAGGTCCAGTATATTTGTGTGACTGACTCCATGATAGGTGTCAAGAGGTTTTAATACGCATCCAAACGCCTCAGTGGTTCAGTGAAGACATTCACTGATTTAAACTGTTAGCAAAGGAAACAAAAACTACGAAACTTGCCTCTCTCCTCCCCTGGTGTATGTGATCTGGCCCTGATATAACTTAACGGCTGTCATTTATGGTGCACACATCAACCAAAAAAAAAATCCCCTCATCACCATGGCAACGACACTAAACAACTAAAAAGTACCAAAAAAAACTGACAAAATAATGTGTGGCTCCTACAACCGACGTATGATCCAGAACGACGTAACTCAAAATAACGTAAGCCGACGTATAGCTGCAGTTAATTTTTTTTTTTTTCTATAAACTCACATCCTGAATCATAAGAATGTGTCTGAGAGCCTCAAACGCTTCTGCTTCTCAGTGACTTTTAATTATGAGACTAGATGATAACTCAATCTGGATCCCAGCCTCTCACTTCCTGTCTCCTTCTTGCACAAAATACACAAATCACCCCCCCTCCCCAACATTCTTTTGTTTTGAGCCTAATAAATGCATGAATGAATAAATAAGAATATTGCAATCACATAGATTCACAAAAATGAAGACGTTGTTGCCACCAGAGACGGCGTGTGTGACAGCCGGTGGGTTGAGGCGATAACTCTGACTCAGTGATGAATGAAGACTGGATGATCTTATCTGCAGTGATCATTGCATCAATTTGCACCACTGACAAAAAAATTAGGGAAAAGCCTCTAAATCATGATCGACAGCATGCACGCACACACACACACACACACACCCACACACACACACACACACACACACACCTCTAGCCTGCTTTCTCATACACAATAAATAGCTTGCAGAAAATTCCCAACTTATCTTGCAGGCATGTGAATCTAAGATGAAGACAGAGGCTGGGATTCCATTCCCCTTGAAGGAATGCAGCCATAAAGGACGGCAGCGTCACATGACCATGGTGATCAAAGCAAGACGGCGTCTCTACCCGGAGACGACGCCTCCGTGGTGGACAGGCGTATCAGGCAGGCCGCAGAAACAGGACCAAACACTGACAAACAGCAGATACGTGGCTCGCGATGGGAATGTGTAGCATGAGCACGTCCCGGTTTTTATTGACTTAACCACAGACTGACCGAGGGGAGCCGTAAAACGGTTGTAGGGCCCCCAACACACGTCAGGCTGTGGTGGAGCGGGCCCTCAGCCGTCACCTCATCCATAAGGTCGCTATCTGACTCCAGCACTGAGAGGCGGGAATTACTGGACGTGCTAAACCATCTTGTTGGGTTTTTCTCAAGGCTGAAATATCGGGGTTAGTCTGGGGGAACGCGTCATGTGGTCGGGGAAAGTATGTCCAAGCGCCCAAAATCAATTGAAAAACAATGAATCACGATTGAGGATCGCATCGTGTGAGCCAATACTAGATGTTTTACTGTTATAGTAGTCCAAAAATAGGATTTACAGTAGTATATTAATAATATTCACAATGAAGACTCTAAAAACGACGATACATTCAAACTTTTTTTTTTTTTTTTTGTCTGTGGATATTTTGAATTTTCCAAAACAGTCTGGGTTCATAGAGGAATGGGGGAGAAGTTCTGGTTATTTATCGTAACGTAGCTGTTTGACTTGTGTGCTTACATTATGTCCCGCATGTCAGTGATAAACATGACACCAATAGAATTCCATTCTATTAAAAGTAGTGGTGCACTTCATTTGTTCACCTGTTCTGATAACTTCCAACTTCCACCATTTGTCGCCGTTTCTTCCAGAGTGACGTCAGATTGATTCTGTACTGTTCTCACGCCATCTGTTCATATGTTATTATAACATGTTATTTCATTCTCATTTTAACTTATTTTTAATGCTTGAATCACAAAATTAATAGAAATGTTTTAATTTAAAAATAACACAAAACTGCTTAGTTTGCATCAGAACTTATTTTTTCAAATATTTTATCCATTTCATCTCTCCAGATGTAAAGAACTTAGGTGATTAAACCATTAAACCAAAGTTTAATGGTTATATATATATATATATATATATATATATATATATATATATATATATATGCTTACAGTATATGAAAAATAGGTGGTTATAATGGGAGTCAATGGGAGCACATTTGGCCCAATCAGGTAATGTGTATACACAGTGAAAATCTGCTATTCTATACACTTCCAATGACAGGCATTAAGGAATTTAGTTATATTTATACTGTGTGTGTATATATATATATATATATATATATATATATATATATATACTGTATATATACTGTATATAATCTCCAATAGCATTTAATAGGCAGACAGGATTTGTGTTGCTTTGGTGTTTATTAGATATTTTAATAAGCTTGTGGTACATTTTTCATTTTCATGAATGAATAATTACCCTTTCACAGAATTGCTGTTGAAGTAAAAAAATATTAGAGATCTTTTCACACAAAGAAAAAACATTTTGTCACTCTTTGTTTAATATGTCTCACTTCTATTAGCAGTAAAAAAAATAAATAATAATAATTAAAATCATCAAAAACAGAAAACATCTCTGAGGGCGGCAGTGGCTCAGTGGTAAAGCGGGCGGTAGAGCGGGTCGTCCTATGATTTAAGATCGGCGGTTCGATTCCCGCTCCCGCCCCCCCAAAAATACCCGGAGGTGAGCTAACAGTGGGAGGTGTCAGCTCATCTCCGGAGCACCGCCGAGGCACCCTTGAGCAAGGTGCCGTCCCCTTTACAAATTGCTCATTTGAGGCGCACCAAGAAGGAGCTGCCTGCCACTCTACCTCCCCTGCATGCCTACAGGCCCCTTTGTGTGTGTGTGTGATACAGGGGCCTGTACTCACATATATGTATGCATGCGTTTGTAATCAGTAGCTAGAGTGTGCTTCTTAATTTCCCTTCGGGGATCAAACCAGTATATAAAATTAAAAAAAAAAAAAGATCTTGACATTCAGTCACAATTTTTTTCAGAACTTTAAACAGAGAGTCAGTCATCCTTATCAGTAGAGCAGTTAAATCAGACCAGCAAAGTCCAAATATTCAAGAGGTAATTATAATTGTCTGTTAAATTTTCAAATGAAAAATTTATCCAAAAAAATTCGAGGATGCATCCAGACTATTGTTTCCTTTGTTTTCTTTGTTTTCATTGTCTTTTCCTGTCACAAAAGTTTGGTATTGTTTAAAACAGACGAGCTGCACAAACAAGGACAAAAATAGGTTTCTCCAAAGTTATTATAATAATAATAATAATAATAATTTATTAATAATTATGAGGTTACCTATAAGGCCCTGTCCACACGATGCCGGAACTTTTTGAAAACACAACTTTTTTTGTTGCGTTTACGCCTTCCGTACACACGACAACGCAGATATCCGGAACAAAAACGCAACTTTTTAAAAACGCTGGCCAAAGTGGATTTTTTAAAAAAAACGCTGGGTCCGCGTTGTCGTGTGGACGGCGTATCTTGCCTGCGATGAAAACCTCTGTGATGTCATATTTATGGGCCCGTGTGTTGTGACAAAAAAACACAGAGGATTCCTATTGGATAAAATTTGACTCAATACTGCCACCACATGGTTTGGCATGCTTATAGCCGTCTTCGAAAACGCACTGCTGCGTTAATGTGTGGACGGAGATTTTTTTAAAAACGCTGTCGTGTGGACGCGAATCGCTTTCAATGCGTTTCTAAAAAGTTGCGTTTTCCAAAAAAATCCGTCATCGTGTGGGCGGGGCCTCAATGATTTTGGGTCCCTGAGAAGGCAGACTTCTCAGGGTCTGTCCCCCACCCCCACCCCACCCCCGCCCCATCAGTGGCCAGAAGCCAGGCATTCCCTCCAGTCGCTACGTGCTAAGCTATCATTCAATCGCTCAGGATTCCACCCTATTACAGGGGCCCGGGGGCCACATCCATGAGTATATGAGACATGAGGGGCCCCCAAGATATGAAGACCCTGACCTCCTTTTCCGTCTGTGGAGGTGACTCACAGCACCAGGACAGAGACGGTCATGGTCCCTGAGAGCCCAGATTTAGCTGAGGGCCCCTGACCCCATCCAGGACGAGGGACTCATTTTACCACACACACACACACACACACACACACACACACGTTTATCAGTGTTTCCTCACAGACTTTTACACTTTGAGGTACAAAATTTGATTAATTTGAATGAGGAAGATTTTCTTTCATTTCTGTTTTTTTTTTTTTGTTTAATCTTTTGGGGAGGGGGGATCAGGGTAGATTAAATGAGATTAGATTATTACCACATAGATAAACTTTGAGCCACTTTGAACCAGAATCATCATCATCATCATCATCATCATCATCACTGTTTCGTCGTTTAAAGCCAGCTCACGTCTTTTCATCCACCAAAGACCCCACGATGGGTTTTCTCTCTTCTGTCCATCATTGATCTTCCAGACCACCACTCAGGAACTATTGGACTGAATCGATAATTATTTCTGGTTTCCACGGTAATAAATTCAGTTTACGAACTTTCATTCATGGTATAGCTTATTTCTCTAACACATTTAAAATATTCTTCACACTGATACACACCGGATGTTTTACAGGAATGTTGTCCGTTTCTTTTTCTTTTTTTAATTTAATTATATATATTTGAAACGAACTTTTTCTCACATGGGCTTTATATTATTATTCAAGTTTCTGAATCAAGGCCTCCGTGTCTTTCTGGTCGGTTAAATTCCACAAAAAATAAAAATAAAAAAAATTAAAATGTAACACTAAAACTGACCGCATAATGAGGCGTTGACTATAAAAAAGTGTCTGCAAGAATAAAACCCCAGTAGAAACGTTGAAAATAAAATAATAAAATAAAATAAAATAAAAAAAAATAAAATAAAAACAGCATTGAGTTTCGTTTTAATCTACAAGTTTTATTATAATAATTATAATTTGGACGCGGCCTGAGTGGAACTGGCTTTCAGCTTTGAGCTGTGATGATTCTGTTCGCTGTTCCACGGGTTTAAATTCCACTTGAATGTCTGTCGTGGCGTGAAACCGTTTCCCCACATCAGGGTTGGCTCAGAAGAAGGGAAGCAGACAGACAGACTCCATCTATCCTGACGCAGATGGACGGATGAGAGCAACTGAAGGAAGGATGAATAAGAGAGATAATCCCGGTGTCCGTGTCCTCTGGAGGCGCGTCTGAGTGGGGACAAACTGAAAGACAAATTCACTGGATCGGATTTGGCCGCTTGAAGCAGGAGCAGATCGTTTCCTAAAGCAGAATCAATCAATCAATAATCGAGTTTAAAATCTTTTTTTTTTTTTTTTTTTTTTAGATTTGGTGTGAATTCTTAAATAAATGTAAAGACAAGCTGGAGACTGAAGCGCTTTTCTTTGAGTCTGTTTGAATGTAAAAACAGGCCAGACTGTCGTGTTTAAATATTTAGTATATCTAATATCTATCATTAATATATCGATAGTATATCTGTTCTTCAAATGGGTTAATTTAAACCATTATTTTATTGGATGTGTTTCGTTATTCGTTGGCTAAATGTTATATTTATTTCTTTACCTTGGTTTTAAATGCAGACCAACCGCTGGAATCAGTTCAAACACTCGAACTCTTGAGTTTCATTTCGATCTGAACGAAGATTTTTATTGTACAGTTAGTTTTTATGACCCGAATGATTTCCTTCAATCCGATTCTGTTTTATTCCCACTAGTTCCTCTGAGCCCTCGGTGACAAACACGATGTCCTGTATTTACAACCGATTCATTTAATCACCAAATAAATCACTAAATAAATAAATATCGTTTAATAAATAGAATAACATGACAACTTTTCACAGTGATTTATATTCAAAGGTAATAAAAATTAAATAAAAAAAACCCGTAAACGTCCCGGCGGCGCACCGGAGCGGAGCGTCCGTGTGGCGGCCCCCTGTCTCATTAGAGCTTTAATAAACATGAGAGCTTCTGGACTCTGTCCCCCTCCAGCCCGAGCTTTTGGACTCCCTCCTGGACGTGGGGGTCCTCCTCCCCCTTCCCC
Organism: Antennarius striatus; assembly: GCF_040054535.1. Classification (NCBI taxonomy): domain Eukaryota; kingdom Metazoa; phylum Chordata; class Actinopteri; order Lophiiformes; family Antennariidae; genus Antennarius; species Antennarius striatus. Next base: position 4,640,715 of record NC_090777.1, on the reverse strand, counting down.
CACCCCACCCACACCGAGGCCTACCTCGTCTCAAGCGCATCGCGTCACGTGTTTTCGTCCTGTACAAATCTTCCCGCAGGAGAACGAATCGGATCATTCCTATCAGCGGCGATCGGGACCTCCGGAACCACCGACGGGACGCGCGGAGCTCGTCCCCCCCCCACCACCATCACACACACACACACACACATACACAAACACACACCCCTCCCTCCCCCCCCACACCGCCGCCGACCCCTTCCTCACTGGAAGCTGCGTCCTCTCCGCGTATCGCCAAACTTTTACGCATCAAAAAGGTGGGATTGTTGGAGACGCGCCGCCGTGCGTCTCTCCGCGGAGGCTGACGGTTCGTCCACTGCGCTCCCGGGACCGGGCGGCTCTATCACCCGAGCCTCCTTATCTGGTGAGATAATACGCGGGGAGCCCGGGGGGGGAATGGCGTCGCTCCCGTTCGCAACTATTATCAGCCTTTTGTATTATTTGAGTTGCCAGGATAGAGACGCGGCAGATGGGGTGGTGGTGGGGGGGGGGGGGGGTCGGTATCTGTGCCGTTTGATTTGGTTTCCGTTCCGGTTCTGATTCCAGAGGCGGTGGAGCCGCGGGGTATCTGGGCCCCCCGGTGATAGGGGGCCTCTATCTGCGGGCTTGGTGGTTAATGTGTTTTTAATCCACTCCACGCCACTTACAATCATACAAGTGGGAGTACCTGATAAAAGTCACGATTGCTCAGCTTTCGCTTTCTTTTCTTTGCTTTCTTACTTTTTATCACGCGTGACGCGAGAAGAAATTCCACGTTTATTTAATTTTGAATTTAATTTCCAGGTTTGAACACAAAAGAGCTGAAATTTTCTGGGACTTACAGGACTGCTGTTTTATTATTTTTCCAATTCCGTTGTCTTTTTTTTTTTGTGCCCCCCCTCCCAGGCCTGAGACCTCTCCAGGACACCCCCTCTACTTTTGTCCACGCAGGACCACGGAGTTGAGAACATGTACCAGAGCCTGACGCTCTCGTCCAACCAGTCCCCCTACCCCCACGACACCGGGAACTATGTCCACCCTTCGGCCAGCTCTCCGGTCTACGTGCCCACCACCAGAGTCCCCGCCATGCTGCCCACTCTGCCCTACCTGCAGACCTGCGACTCGCCCCACCAGTCTCACGGCCTCGGGGGCCACGGGTGGCCCCAGACGGGCACGGACGGCTCTTCCTTCACGCCCAGCAGCCCGCACCCTCACGGCTTCTCCTACTCCCACAGTCCCCCCGTCAGCAGCAACACCGGCCGGGACGCCGCCTACCAGAGCCCGCTGGTTCTGGGGAACGGAGCTCGGGCGGATCAGTACGGGGGGGCTCTGGTGCGCTCGGTTGGCGGCTCCTACTCCAGCCCCTACGCCTACATGAGCCCGGAGATGGCGACGTCCTCCTGGACGCCAGGACCGTTCGAGAGCGGGGTGATCAGCCTGCAGGGACGGCACGGGGGGCTGTCGGGGAAGCGATCGAGTCTCGGTAAGAACCGGCCCCTGAACCGGGGTGGGGGGGGGGGGGGTTGATTCCATCGGTTTGAAAACCAAGATCAAACAACCAGAGAAATTTACATATTTTTAATTGAATAAACTATAATTTTGCTTTCCATCGGTGTTAAATACAACAATTTAAAAATCATCCCTTCCTGACTTGGAGGCCTTTCCTTCAAAATGAGACGCATTAAATCACACATAGTAAAATTTTTAATAGTTTAATCTATTATTATTATTATTATTATTGTTGTTATTATTATTAATTTTTATTTTTATTAATAATAATATTAATTATTGTCTCAGATTTAGTCAAATATAAAAGTGATTAATTGTTATTGATACCTTTACTCACGTGACAAAAGCCTGCGTCAGTCAACGTGATGCGTTCAAAGACCGAGATTCAATCAGGGCTTAATCAATACAGACAGTGACCCAGTCCACAAACAATGGTGACAACCCGCACCCCCAAACACGAACACACACACACACACACACACACACGGAGCGTCCAGTGTTCTGATGTCAATACACACGGACACGATCACCTGATCAGGTGATCACACCCGCACTGATGTCAACAGACGGATCGATCCGATGATCGAACTGATGAAGACCAGTGTGTCGGGGATTCATTCAACCTTCAGACCGATTCGAACGTTCGATCCGTTCGGTTCGGGCCTTTTGTCTCCCGCGGGATGAATAAATGTTGGATTGATTTGAATTGATTTGAATTGATTTGAATTGGGATCTAATCTTAATTCTTAATTCGAATCTTAATTCTGACACAACGTCCGTGCGTGATTTGTTGTTTTAGTGACACGCAGTACAAAAAATGTTTTATTTATATATTTATGTATCTATTTATTTATATTTATTTATTTATTTTTTAACCTGGAGCTCTGACAACATTTCCTGTAGAATTTTTATTTCGTTTATTTCCAAACTGAAGGATTCGGAATTTGGCCGATTAATGGCAGGAGTCCGTCGCCTGTCAGAGCCGTGATGGATGGGGAGGGGGGCCGGCGTGGATCCCCACGCTGATAACACCTCAAACAGAATCCCCCATCAGTCTGTACCCCCCCCCCCCCACGACTCACCCACGGGGTTTGATCTCTCTCCGTCACGCGGAATGAGGGGGTTTAAATTCCTTCCACGGCAATTCATCAGGCACTGGTCCGACACCCCCGTCCACCCCCCCGGGATTCAAAAGTTCACTCAACACTAAAAAATAAAAGGGATGGAGATGAAAACAAAATAAGTGTTTCACTGAATATAATTTATTAATCTCACATTACTGCAGGAATCAGTGATAAAAAATAAAAAAAAAAACACCTTAAACCTGGAATGACGGTTCACCTGCGTGGGTTTGACGGCCCGTCACGCAAGATGTCCGTCGATCGAAGCTGTGGGTGATTTCCTGACTGACTTTTTTGGGGTTGTTTTTTTTTTTGTTTTGTTCCCGTCTTCAGATCTGATCGACGACATGTCCACGGAGGGGCGGGAGTGCGTGAACTGCGGCTCGGTGTCCACGCCGCTGTGGCGCAGAGACGGAACCGGACACTACCTGTGCAACGCGTGCGGCCTCTACCACAAGATGAACGGCATCAACAGGCCGCTCATCAAGCCGCAGAAGCGCCTGGTAGGAGGCACACGCACGGACACGCACTGACACGCATCCCCACGGACACGCAAAGAATATATATATATTTTTTAAAAATTAAAAAAATAAAAATTTATATATATATATATATATATATATATATATATATATATAACGGGTCAGTTTATTTACCCACCTTAGACTTTATTATAAGACAAACGCCACTGTGGGTGAAAATGATCAAATGATATAAACCCACTTTATGAGGGGAATAAATCACATTTACAACGAGCAAAAGTAATAGTCCTACGCCTACTGTAGGACTCTAGAAGATGAAAAAAATAATGTTTAGAAACCAAACATTCATTGTTTGTATGGAAATAAAAATTAAGGACCTTCTAAAGACCTAAAAAAAATATTTAAAAAAAGGAAACTCTTCAGATATTCTCTTCAGATATTTTTTGGCATCATTAACAACATTAGTGAGTCAGCCAGCAGGCCTTAGACCAGGACAGGAATATTATCCAGTCTGGCTAATGAAGATGTTAGAAGACAGGAGGGGGTTTTGTGGAGGGGAGGGGGATCAGGATCACAATCCAGAACATGTTTTGTTGGTCCAGGTTATTATTCCAGAATGAATTGATAGTGGGACAGGTCAGATGTCCACTGTGGACACACCCTAATGGATTCATACTATTAATGGATTCACACTGTCAGAGTCATTCAGTTCATTTAAGGGAACAGCTAATACTGTTAGCTCTGCCAGCGCTAACGGTGCTGCCCTCCATTTGTTCGGTGTTATTTCATATTGTACCAAAACGCTGTTCAGTGATGACTTTAATATTTTCTCCTCCTTCAGTTAGCGTCTGTAAATGATTCTTTTTTTATATATAAATAAATATAAATAAGAACACATGTAATGATCATTATATCTTCATTTGAATTGGTTCTGATATATGGATTATTAATTTAACTCAGTCGTTCTTTAGTGATGTCGACTTTCTCACAATGATTCATGTCTAAGGAATAAAGAATTGATACCTGTAGCTGTGCTACTATTGATCTCCTCATTGATCGGTGTTGGAGACTGACTAGACCTCCACTTGAAAGTTCGAACTAGATGACGTCATGAAACCAGGAGTGCTTTATAATGCTTCATAAACACTTGAAGTCATTCATGTTCTTCACCATAAAGTATACAGTATTATTCCTGCTGTGTATCAGCTACCAGTGTCGTTTTGTGCTGAAGGGGAATTTAAAATGCAAAAAGCAGTGGGTTTGGTGGGTGCGGTGGGTTCAGCGGCTGTGTCGTTCCCATGGAACCTGCCACGCTGGAGCAGCTGTGGATTGCCCAATGATCTTCCTCCACTCGGTTGTTTTCTCTGAGCTTATTTGTCCCGTGGTGACCTTGCCCTTGAACGGGACGAGGATCTCTGCAACGTGACTTTCCGCAGTTGCGTGCAGATCGTCACACAGTGGGGTGAGAAAGAAAAAAGCATTTGATGTGTTGTCTTTAAATGACATCCCACTCATAGAAGCTGGTATTTCTGGAGTGTGTGGAAAGATAATTGGTCAGTGTGGCACCAGCCCACACACTGACATCTTTCTAAATGCCGTAGAAACAGGTTGCTTTTTTTACACTAAATTTCACCGAAGCATAAACGGCCAGCCATCAGGTGACTGATTTGGATTTCGGTCAATGAAATTGATTCTTTCCGTCACACGTCTCATTTTTCCCGTCCCCCTGCAGCAGACGACGTCTCGCCGGGCCGGTCTTTGCTGCACCAACTGCCACACCAGCACCACCACGCTGTGGAGACGCAACGCTGAGGGGGAGCCTGTGTGTAACGCCTGTGGCCTCTACATGAAGCTGCACGGGGTAGGTCTCATCACGGGGCAGGTCTCATCACGGGGCAGGTCTCACCATGGGGCAGGTCTCATTACGGGGCAGGTCTAATCATGGGGCAGGTCTTATCATGGGTAGGTCTCATCATGAGGTAGGTCTCATCACAGGGTAGGTCTCATCATGGGGCAGGTCTCATCACGGGGTAGGCCTCATCATGGGGCAGGTCTCATCATGGGGCAGGTCTCATCACGGGGTAGGCCTCATCATGGGGCAGGTCTCATCATGGGGCAGGTCTCATCACGGTGTAGGTCTCATCATGGTGTAGGTGTCTTCACAGGGTAGGTCTCATCATGGGGTAGGTCTCATCACAGGGTCTGATCCCTGCTCCAGCTCAGGCTGTCAGGCCTAAAACCCCTTCTAGCCTCGTCCTTTCTCACACAACTCCTGCTCCAGTAGGGAACAGTTATTTGCACAGTGTAAAACCTCTCCAAGGGCATTGTGGTCATTGTTATCAGAGCGGCAGTGTGGGAGGGGAGCTAGTGTGGGTTGTCATGACACTGTGGCCTCTGGTGTATCAGGAACTGGGAGGTACGTCGGTCTAATGCATGCTGCTCTCCCCCCCACAGGTGCCCCGGCCTCTGGCCATGAAGAAAGAGAGCATTCAGACCAGAAAGCGCAAACCCAAGATGCCAAAGAATAAGACGTCCACCGGTGGGTTGGGTCAAGGGGCTGGGGGGGGGGGTTGATGAGAAATCACAATTAACACGCATCAATTTCTCAAACATAATCGTCCTGTCTCATCTGACTTAATGCATGATTGGACCGTCCTGTTGGCTCTGCAGGGTCCACCACGTCTGACGCGAGCCCCCCAGCCTCCCTGTCCGTCTCAGAACACGCGTCCACCATCAAGAGTGAATCCAACATTTCCCCCTCCCCCTACACTGGACAAACGGTCTCATCTGCCAGCCAGGTAACCTACCTGCGGATTTATTCTCTTTATTTTCCATCACTGTTAAACTGGACCTGTTTGGTATGAGTTTCCCCCCCCCTCCCCCATGTGTAGACATGATGGCTGAGGGTTCATGTCCCACTCACAGACTATTGCCATATGTCTGCGACTGTTTTCACACACGTTCTTTTAGCTTTTCTGTTTGGAAAAATCAGGCAAAGTTGGCAAAAGAGTAAGAAACTAAAAGCTGGACCTGGTTTAGATTCACCTCCAGTGGCCTCCTCGGCTCAGCAGCTTCCTCACCTCCTCCTCCTCCTCCTCCTCCTCATTCTCATACCCATGTTTTATTTCCACACTTGTTTTAATCATCTATTGTTTAAAGTAAAAGTCTACCACAAGTAATAGACGTTGCCTACACGTAATATATCTTGACCTATCACTGATAGTTCAAGACATATCACTGATAATCTTGAACTATCAGTGAGTCTCAATGTAATGAGACTCATTACTTTGCGTGGACGAGTTAAATCATGATGTACGGTGTGTTTACTTCCCTGTCTGCTGGTCATAGCACACACAACGCAGGCTGAGCTGAGCTTGAACTGAGCAGAAACTGACCAAAGTTACCCAGCATGCCTTTAGGACCAACGGCAGGCTTTGAAGTCAAATTTGACATAGTGGCCAAAGGGTGTCATTACAATCCCATGTGACACCAAACAGGCCCCAGAGACTGTTTCCATGACGACGTGAATGTCCTGTGTGTGTTAACAACACAGTTTACAACTAGAACACAATTACTTAACATTTTTAATAAATAAAGATTAAAAATGAGTTTTTATCAAAAAAAAAATTGAAAACACTACAAAAGCAACTTTTTCATTGATGCTTTCAGTCATTATAAATTTAGTGTGTGTGTGTGTGTTTATATGTATGTGTACATATGTATGTACACATGCACACACACATTTTTTGTTTCTTTCCCAACACTTAGATTCATCATTTTACATTTTATTTACACTGGTTTTTCTTCTGGCGTTATGCTCTCATAACTATATTTAATGTCACATTACATCATAGTAACACATCTTCAATAGTCCAACATGAAGACATGGTGTCAGTTACAGATCCAGTCTACTGAGAAACAGTGAAGCCTTAAATGCTCTTCACAAGCATGTGTCTGATTTCACATGTAGACTAGAAGTTCTGTTAATCTGGATGTCATTAATATTGTCCTCTCATGTGACATTTGTCTGTCCCCCTGCAGACGGCATCTCATTTAGACGGCGTAGGATCTGGACATGTGGACATAAAGTACGAGGACTATCCCTTTACCCCGACCACCATGGCCTCCCAGAACTCCTGGTGTGCTCTCTCTCAAGCGTGAGCATCGTCGTCTTCATCGTTACGAAGCTCTTCCTGACGCTAACCTTCAAAAGAGACTCATGTCATCAGGTCAAGTATCTGATTACTCCGTCTTGACCTGAGGACACCAAATTCTCTTGACCTATTCTAGGCTGTAACACACTGGCTCTGCAATGGACAGGCTTTAGCTGAACTTGGACACAGGGTACCCGGACTGCAGTCAGTCCAAAAGAACATTTTTATTGAACAGAATACTGATGTGAGAAGTCAACCAGAGCAAAGAACACCACTGGACCAGGGACCGCACCGGCCCTTGGGCCCCTGGACACACACACATCCTGCCGTGTTTCCTCAGTGGACAACAAGAAGTGCCTTAGTACAAGAAATCTGTGCTGTTGGACAGGTACGCCAATGCAAAGACAACCAAATTCAATCAAGACATGGACACAGTTGCCCCCTTGATGGCTAAGAACTTGTTTTAGATCGATTTCAGATCTTCACAGGTGACACTGGGGTTGATATCACCCTCACTGGGATGTATCAAGAAAAGAAAAAAGTGGACAGGAAATACCTTTTTATGGCCGTTGAACATGTCTCATTACCAACACGTAGATGATTAACTTTTATAGACACGGTATTTATTTTGAGATAAGGGCAGTTAAAACTTACGGGGAACACTAAAACCAGCGGTTACAGCTCACTGCGGTGAAACAGCCTGTTGTGCAGTCTCTCGGCTACGATGCGTCGGTTATACGAGCAATTTGTCGTCACTAGAAACAACAGAAAGAAACCACAAATCAGGACCAGTCCTTTTGATTAAAATGTCACGGCTACATATCAGACATTTCTCTTTATAATATTTGACATTAATGGAAGTGCAATGACTCAATTTTTCATTTTGAAAATTGAAGAGAAAAGTTTAAAATTATTGTAAACATAATCAAAATTTATTTTTAGCCTGTATTTTTTTTTCAACATGTAAGGTTATCGATATGTTATGAGGACCTCTCCACTGTTTTTTTGATGCGCATTGGAATCCGTTGCGTGTAATAAACTGATTTTCATTTTAATAACTGGACTTGTTTACTTTTTGAGTGAATCTCACAAATATCTTCTGAGTACTGGAAAGGACGCTGACGTTCCCATCCCAATGGTTTTACTGAAACAGGAAAAACACTTTTCATTACATTTCACAAAAATTCTGCCTTGATGTGACAACATTGGGATAATCGTTGTGTTCGTGGAATGTGTGAAGAACAGAAGCGCTGTAGCCTGTGTGCTGCCAGTTGTTGGTGGTGAAACCCTTAATACACTAAACCCAAAAGTCTGACATTGTCAGCTATGTTTCTCTCTGTGATTGGCTTAAAGTGATTGCCAGGTGCATTCTGGGTTGTCACACTTGTTTTTAACAGTTTACCCAGGGATGGAAACGGTGGCATTTTCCCCAAACCTCTTTTAAAACCTGCAAAATTTGATTTATTTATTTTTTTAAGCTTGAATAAGTTCTTTAAATCAAACTGCCTTGAGTTGACTGTGTCACAGACGATATTTTGCTCTTTCCCAAGATGCAGCAGCGACTAGCATAGAAGCAATTCATTTGGCCAAACAGGATCAACGTTGGTTACATTTCAAATAGTTTTCAGACTTGATATCTTTTCTTTGCTCTGCATTAACAGTGAAATGTGCTCAAGTGGTCCAACATCCAGATCACTGCTCTGCATTCATGGTTGCACATTTGCACAAATTGTATATCCAGCTAGATATATTTGCTCTCGCTGGTTTAAGCTCCAGTGCACACAGTCGTGTATATGCATGTGTGAATTTGTGTGTGTGTTCATAAAGGGTGTGTTCTCCCAGTTACTTACGCTGACGCTGTTGACCAAAGGTTATGTTCCAACTCTGCTTTATGGCGACCGGGTCCAAGTCGGGTGCACGGACCTGTCAGCTTTACTGCTAGCAGAGCGACATGCAGGCACCGCTGCTCCCAGAACACTGCCCATCTTTACAACCGTCAGACCAAGACGGTCTGTCTTATCTGCTGCTGCTCTGTCGCCGTGCCATGTGAAGATGCAGACACATGAAATTTGCAAATCCATAGTTGGGACACTGTGTAAACATAAATATAACAGAAAAAATTTACCTCACTGACATGGACTTAAAACAGTCCATAGATAATCACCACATTTGTTAGCATGTGTCTGAAGTATGCTAATGTTTAGTTGTGTAGATAATGCTGGTGAAGTTGTGAACTTCTTTAAACATTTAAACTAATTTTATGAATAATGATGGTGGAAATCTTCTTATTTATTAAACTAGTTCAGTATCTTTTCTAACGATGTTGCAATTCCTGAAAAGGATGTTATGTTCAGCGTCCAGCAGCAGTGATGTCCACACAAAAATAAAAGACAGACTCCAGGACAGGACAAAACCTGAAGAGGATTGGTCTTTAAGACCAGTGGTCCACAACCCCTGGGTCGTGGACCACTGGTCTATGAGTCAACAAACGGTGTGACGTTACGAGGACGCTGCTAATGAGTCGATACACATTGGATTGACAGTTATTACATATAGAAATAAACAGTTTCTATGCTGGTCGAATCATTTTATTTTGTCGTATATATCCACCAGACCTTGAAGAACAGTCCATGGGAATATCGCCTAAAGATAAACTGGTCTGTGGGACACAAAAGTTCGGAGGCCACTGGTCTAGGCGACAGAAGAAGAGTTTCCAGAGACCATCAGTGTTTGGTCTCAGGCTAAATCACTCCCACACTTCAGATGATCAAAGGTGAGGATGTTTAGCCGCGGTTTGTTCTCCGGAGGAACCACGCTCGAACCCGGCCTAGCCATTACCGATGACATCACTTCCATCAATATACCCCACTCCCTGCTACTGCACAGAGATAAACACGGAATTCTGTTCGCTTTTTATTCTAAGTATACTAGATGCACGTCTTCAGACCTCCAACAATATTTGGTTATATACACATAACCAAAAAGTCTTCCCAATTTTCATATGTACTGTACGTTTAGACCCAACCGACAGAAATGTTCCCCAACACCTAAACGCTGCCTCATTCAAATGCTAGTCACTAATAAGTCATTTATAACATTAATGTGTGGGGGCTCGCTGTTTAAGCTCACATCCTGTCCCACTGTAATACAGTCACAATGCCCACCTCTGGTTTCCCAGCTATGCATCATGTAATTTACTATTGTTAGGTTAAGTAGGCTAATACATTAATTTCAACTGACAGTCAGTGCTGATAAAGAAACCTTGGGTTTGATTTAAGCCCAAATTCATCAAGGCAGGGGTTAGACGGGTGTCAAGGCCACGTTCAATGCTGCGTCCATGCTACAGTCTTTCAGTTTGGTTCGTCACAACTCCCCAAACCCTGAACCACCAGTTTCTCTTTTCCCTTCTTCATGTGTATTTTTGCAGGACAGATTCTTCTCCTTATGTTTCCCCTTCCTTCACGTCCTCCACGGCAGTCTGTCTTCCTCGACGGCTAGCTGACAGCTAAATATGTGTGCAGGGTTACAGCTCAATTCCTCTGCTAACATGGGGGACAGTGAATGTGGTAATAGTGAGAAATAGCTTTTCTTTGTCTGCAGGCGCAGACGGTCTTTCCTTGAGCCCCGTTCCAGGGCTGTTCCATACAATTAATGCCTCCAGCCAAACAGGATATTCTCTTTATACTGAGGTCCTTGTAGGGTTACTACCTGTGTGTGTATGTGTGTGTGTGTGTGTGTGTGTGTGTGTGTGTGTGTGTACGTGTTTCTGTGTGTGACAGAAAGGAAGAGACAGAGTGAGTAAGGGATGTTGGAAACACATTTATTAAACCAAATTTCAGCCTTTAAATCAAAACTTCCGCCAGATGTCTGAGCAGTGATTCACCCAAAGGTCCAATTCTTCATTTAGCTTGACTTGCAGATTGAGTATGTGTGTGTGTGTGTGTGTGTGTGTGTGTGTGTGTGTGTGTGTGTGTGTGTGTGTGTGTGTGTGTGTGTGTGTGTGTATGGCTGACTTTTTCTATTAGCAATTTTCAATTATACATTTCAGACTATCTAGTTTAGGACAGTTAGCTGGACAGAATCATTACGTACATTTAGTGGACGACAAGCTTTGGAAGGTCGGGAGGTTTTTGTTGTTGCTGTTCAGCCTATGTAAAAATAATATAGAATATACCAGCACCATATTTGGGTTCTGATTGGGTGTGCAGCCGACTGCCTGCCCAAAAACTGACTCACCCACTCACTTTTCTTAGTTTCAGACACAGGAAGTGGAATTTGAATTAGTCCTCTACGATCAGCTGCAAAGACAATTGTCTTTTGTGACTTATCTCAGTTAGTCTACATCATGTTAGCTCACCAATGTACTTCAATCCATTTAGTTTCTTCAAAATAATTTAAATGCACTTGCTGTGTTTTTTCAAGCATGTAAATAAGCCTAGCGCCACACAGTTAACACAGAAGTGTTACCATCCACAAGTACAGCCTGAAAAAGCTTTTGCCCCTCCATCCTCTTATGCTGATTTGTTTTGTCTTGTGTCCATGTTGTCTTATGACTTCCTGTTTTATTTTGAAATCTAACTCTCCTCTTGTTTGAGGTAACCTTCTTCCTGCCCTTGTGTGTTGCCAAGTTCAATGTCAAATCAGCTTTTGCGTCTTGGTTGCCAAGTTTTATGTCGAGTCTCAATGTTTTCAGGCTTGTTCCATGTTGTTTGCTCCTCTTCCTCCATCTTCTCATCACGTTTCTGCTGCCAGGGGCTCAACCTTTTTCACCAAGTGTAAAACCTCATGGTGCTGGACTTCTGCTGAAAATGTCTATGCATGATGAGGAGCTTTCTTTTCTTGATATCCACACATATCAAGACAAGAAATCTTCTCACCACGCCCAGAGGGTTTCACCCCAAGTCCAGCACCCTGAGGCTGTAATTTACTCAGAAAGAGGCGGTCCAAAGACGACTGAGCGTCAAGGTCACAGTACAGGATAAAATTTTCCAAATACAATAATTCATCAAGAAAATGTCCACCAAGGATGAGCTGCTAAGGGAGTGTCTCAAGCAGAAGAGGAGGAGCAGGCAACCTGGAGGGACAAGATCCTACATGGCATGTATGATCGTCAGATAGAGAAGTGGCGGATATCAAGAAGACCTACCAATGGCTGGACAAAGCTGGACTGACAGACAGCACAGAGGCACTGATCATGGCAGCACAAGAACAGGACCTAAGTACAGGGGCAATAGAGGCCAATATCTACCACAGTAGATCTGACCCAAGGTGCAGGCTATGTAAAAAAGCCCCAGAGACAGTCCAGCATGTGGTAGTAGGGTGTAAGATGCTAGACGGATCAGCGTACACGGACAGGCACAACCAATTGGCTGTTATAGTGTCCAGGAACATCTGTACCCAGAGTGGAGTAGAAGTACCCAAATCCCAATGGCACATGCCACCAAAGGTGGTGAGTCCCACAGGGCCAAGGTTCTGTGGGACTTCAGCTTTTAGACTGACAAACAGCTGCGGGTTAACCAACCACACATAGTGCTGGTGGACAAAGGGTGAGGGTGGTGGTTATGGATGTATGAATACCAGCTGACACCAACTTCAGGGAGAACACAATAGGTTTGAAAAGGATCTTCTGGCTCCAACAGATACAGAAGAGAACAGGAGTTTGAGGATGACACAGATACCCCCCTACGAGGGTGTGAGGGGCATCTGAGTGATCGCCACATTTCTTCACTACTGTCACTATTTCGTTCTAACACTCCACCTCCTCCTCCTGTTCCTTCACTCTGAAGGTAAGCTACATTACGGTACTACAGTACAGGTATACCTCACCTTCTGTCACTGAGGTTATAAAATAAACACACGAATTGTTATTATTTTACAATAGTTAAAAAAAACTAAAATTTATTTTGAAGTTTCCAACAAGTACGTTGAATTTGACTGTTATTGTTGATGATCTTAAACTGGTGGAGAGTTCCTTGAAGTGTTTTCTTCTTCATCTCCTCAACGATTAAATTATCAGGATTATATACAGTATATATCCCCACCTATATATCAGAATAAGATCACTTGAAAACCTCACACTGTCACGCTTCCGGCATCAACCCGGAAGTTTGGACAGCTAGCCGAGTTAGCTCCAGTCTTCACATTTGTCCGTGTCTCTCACTTACGGAGCCGTTTTGGCTTCATCATATGTAGCCGTTTATATTCTTTGATTGTGACGGACCTCACGTTGTCGTGTGGGGAACTCCGATGCTTTATTCACCAGGACCGAAATCACAAAGCCGGCGTCTATCTGGATGGCCAGACCATAACGCCGAAGCGGCCTTCGTCTTCACCTTCGTTCGTACCACACACACGGAGCCGTTATGGCTTCGTCGGACACAGCGGTTTGTTTTCTTATGACGGTAAGGAAAAAAAGGAAATAAACTAAGTCTGATAATATTGTTTTATATAAGGAATTTCCACGGGTTCCTGCTAGTATATATGTATATATAAATATGAAATATGGACCATTGAGCATAACATAACGTGTACTCACCAGTCTGAAGTTCACAAAACAAGCAGAGCAAAGGTTATGTAAAATTATTAACCACAGTACATGTCACACACACACGCACACACACACACACACACAAACAAACTAACAATTAGCAGATTGGAATCTATAATTTTAGTTCCGACTGAATTCCACCGGTGGTTCGGGTTTGGCATCTATTTTGTGTGGCGTTTCTGTCTGTGTAGGCAGCGTCTGACTTGCCGCCATTGTTCTGCTTCGCTCTGAGGTGAGCTGGTCATTGTTAGTCAGCATGCTCCTCGTTCCTCTCATATCTAGCCTGACTCACCTCAGAATAACTTGACTCCTTTTGTTGACTGATTTCACATGTGTGTAGTGAACATTATCTTCTCTGTTTATTACCATAGTAGTGGCTGTTGGAGACATGTCTGAACACACCACAGTAACTCTATATCCTCAGGTATTAGTCTGTCTCGGGCCTTCAGTCCTACTTCATGTTAATGTTGTGGTATTTTGGCATGTTAACATCAGGAAAGCTAATCTCCAACCAAACTGAAGGAGACAGTAGGTGGTTAATCTCTGACGCATACAAACTAAGACAGTTCTAAATAGGGACTAAGAATTTTTATGAAGTGCGTCCCCGTTCCTTCCTGTTAATGTGTTCCACGAACCACACGCGATCAACAAACTCTGCGATAGAGCGCCAAACTATTTCTCTTATTATTTACGGTTACTTGAACGTTTATGATCCTTCCCCATCCTGATATCAAACCACTTTGTATATCTATTACCTTTTCCCACACTCTTATCAACTGTTTAAAGCTCTTTTGTGTCTCATGGAAGTCAGAGACTCACGGAACGAAGCGCACTTCCGGATGCCGTCAGCCAATAGCCAATACGGGTACGGTATCACGAACCTAATTTAAAATCAAAAGATGGAGAAAAGTCAAGGTAATCCACAGTAAATATGTTGAGAAAAATATTTTTTTTTAAAGTATTTTAAGAGAGTAATAAATAAACATCAGTGGTGGCGTCGCACCCGGAGTGTACCCTGCCTCATTCCATGCAATCACATTTTTCCGTTTGTGATGAGGAAATGCTCATAGATTCAAAAGAATATTTGAATGATTTGTTTACTTTCATTTTGGTTTATCTGGATGAAAAACTAAACGTATGTCAGTAAGGTGAACCCAGAGTATGTGCTAAATACAACTACAAACAGCAGGAAAAAAGAAAGAGCAAAGGTGTAAATATTCAATAAAATAATGCTAATACATTTCAAAATAAAGCATTCTGTGGTATTCTATTGTTCTCCTGCCCCTTAATTGTTCCTTGTTGTTCGAGCTAACTGATGCTATCTGCTATAGACTGCCTGTGTCACACACAATAGATCATAAAAACATCCCATTTACATGATGTGGTCCTGCCACACATGGCTAGAGTTCTACTGTCCACTGGCTCAGAGGCAGAACAATGACCCCCCCCCCACCCCTCAATTCACCATTTAAATGTTTACACAGAACAGTGAGGCCCATTAAAGACCAAAAGTCCCTCCTTGAAGGGGCTGTTGAGAAATGAGAGTGGATCAGGTGGTCAATGTCTGACTGTAGTGATGCATTCAGGTCCACAATTATTTTATTTGTCAAAAGAAAATAGATTAAACTTCTTAACATTTTTTACATTGACATGTTTCATCATGTAAATTTTATTTATCATATTATTTTAAATCACAATTAACATTATTTTCGATTAATTTTAAAAAGCGTATAACGTATTATAATATATTAAACTGTTTGACTTGACTAACTGTATGCTTATTTCCCAAAATTACTAATCACATCAACTGTACTTAAATATATAAATGTGCTGATTCCAAAGTCACTGAAACATTTTGATTGCTGTATCTAAATTTTCTCCAGCTTTTGTCTATGAGACAGATTTCAGAATTTACTCACAGAAAAAATCTGACAAAAAATATCTGAAAACAAACTCCTGACAAAATGAGAAAAGATAGTTTTGAGAGGATTAAACATAAAGTTCTGTTTGGTTTTTAAGAAATGTGGGTGGAGGGTTAGGGAATAGAATAGAATAGAATAGAATAGAATAGAATAGTATAGAATAGAATAGAATAGAATAGAATAGAATAGAATAGAACAGAATACACTTTATTGTCATTGCATCAAATACGATGTATTGAATCCAACAAAAGCAGGAGTGCTGCTGCTTTGGTGCATTTGAAAAAAAAACAACAAATACACAAGAATAGACTCCACAGCAATAATAATAATAATAATAATAATAACAATAATAATAATAATAATAATAATAATAATAATAATAATAATAATAATAATAATAATAATAATAATAATAATAATAACAATAATAATAATAATAATAATAATAATAATAATAATAATAAAAGGAAGAAGAAGAAGAAGAAGATTTTTGATTTTTGCAAAAACACTTTAATCTCATTCAAACATTTTGCAGTTTTACATTAGGAACATCTGGTGTTACAAAAATGTCCTATGCACTTTAGTTGATGACCACCTCACTTTTGCAAACTTCCTGTTATAATGCACTAAGTTTTATAAGAAGAAGAAGAAGAAGAAGAAGAAAAAGAAGAAGAAGAAGAAGAAGAAGAAGAAGATTTTTTTAATTTTTGCAAAAACACTTTAATCTCATTCAAACATTTTGCAGTTTTACATTAGATGAAAGCATTTAAGTGCCTCAGAACATCTTTTCCAAACAAACTTCAATCACATTTAACATTTAGAACATTTAGAACATTTAGAACATTTAGAACATTTTACAATTTTTCATTAGATGAAATTTCAAAAACACTAAACACTCAAAAACATTAAACACCAAGAAACAAAGGGAAATACAATATAAGAATTAGTGCATTATAACAGGAAGTTTGCAAAAGTGAGGTGGTCATCAACTAAAGTGCATAGGACATTTTTGTAACACCAGATGTTCCTAAAGTTATTCAGGTCTTTTGTCAATTTATAGAAACCAAATTCTAGTTTTAAGCGACATCTGATGTTACAGCAAAAAACAGTAGCTGCTTCTTGAGCGGTATTGTTTTCAATTTTCCTCTTCCTGGTCACATGAATCGCAAGTTTTGCCTCCCCAGAAATAAAATTTAAAAGCTGCCACTTTCTCTGATTCGATCTATTGTACCCAGCACCGTAGATGAATTTCCTGATACTAAAGTTTTCATTGAACAAGTTAAAAACATTCGTTAGAAGAGTGAAGAGCACTGCAAGTCTCCCACACTCACTGAAAGTATGAAAGACTGTCTCCTGAAGAGGACAGAAGGGACACTGGCTGGACACCGCAGGGGCAAAAACAGAGACAAAAGCATTGGAACCGACGGCACCATGCAAAATCCTCCACTGGAGGTCGGCTGTTTTTTTCTTGAGGGGAGGTTTGTAAGAAGAAGAAGAAGAAGAAGAAGAAGAAGAAGAAGTTATAATGTACAAAATATAAGCATTTATGAACAATATTCAATAAGTTTGCACATATCTTAAGGTTCCAGTGAAGTCTGATGGAAAATGTGCATCAGATCCAGGGATAGAAGGGGAACCCACTGCTGCTTCATGGTACAGGCCTCTGGCTACTTCATGGGGCCTGAGGCCTCTGGTTAGTTTGTGTGACCTAAGGCCTCTGTCTACTTCTAGCGACCTGAAGCCTCTGGCTACTTTGCGTGACCTGAGGGCTCTTTGTGTGACCTGAGGCCTCTGTCTACTTTGGGTAACCTGAGGCTACTTGTTTCTACGGGTAACCTGAGTATCTAACGACATGTTCAGACTCTGCAACCAGGTTCCTCTTGTAGATCAGGACAAGTTCCATGAAAGACCAAGCTGTACTGTACCGGACAATGGCAATAAAGGCCTAAATGATTAATTGAGGAGACAGACACACTACCTGACAGTCTGCCTCCACCTATTTATCCCAACAGTCCCACCCAGAGAAAGCTAATTCAAGAGCAATGGGTTATTTGAGGGGCACAGTGAACTCTCCTCAGGTGTACATTCATACTTTTATCTTGAGTCAACAATACTCACCCTGCAATACGGCAATACCGCATTGACCGAGAACAAGAGGGCTTACACTCTAGTAAATGTTTCATGTGTCTGATGACCTTTTTCCGTGGACATATTTTTTTGGCAAAGACAGAGGACGACAGACTATCCAGACAGGCACGCACACATGTTTATTTTAGACTATGAATCACACAATCTGCTGATATTATTAGCTCTTAACCCAGGTTGGGTCCATTCACAGACTTATTCTTCCATTTTTAGGAAGAAACGCAAAAGAGAACAACAGGAGAAGCAGAGCGGGGCCTAAAATAAGAACCAACGGGGTGATGGATTACACCGAGAAACCCAAGAACGATGACTTCCGCGGCCGTGAGTTTGATTGTTTCCTTGAGAAAACAAAGGTTACAGGAAGGGAAGGGGGTCAAAACCTAGTCTTTAAGGGTCCATCATGGACAAACCTTCCACTGTTAGCAACTACTCACAAGCACATACATGCTCTATTAGCACACAGTGGTATCCACATGAATGATCATGTGATTACTCCAGTCCACACTCAGCCTCACAGCTAATTAATCACCCCACCGAGGTCTCTGCCTAACACCAAGCCCCATAGCGCCTCACAGCCCTCCACAGCACTTCATCGCACAAACCAGCCCATAACAGTAATAACAAAAGCATTTGGCGCTGGCATCCATCCCCAGCTGGAGACGCTGTGTATACTACATGTACTGGTCTAGTACTTATTGTCAACTGGCCCCAACTCTTCTGTAGGGTACAGAGTAAATGTGCCAGCCAGCTGGATTCATGTTCGACTCTGTGGTTCGTTGTCCCGGTTACTGAGGCCATGTGACCTGTGTGGTTGAGACTCGAACACAAGTATGCATGTCATGTGTTCTCTTGCCATTTAATTGTATGCGTGTGTGTGTCTATATATATATATATATATATATATATATATATATATATATATATATATATATATATATATATATATATATATATATATATATATATATGCAAATACATTTTTCCCATTACAAATAATACAAATAATATAAATGGTCTTAATCCATTCCAAGACACTAGAAAACTACCATTTTCCAACATAATATGTCATTCCATGATGTCATTTAGATATTGAATTGTATAGTAATGAAACATATCAAAGAAATGTAAAAGAAAAAAGCAAACACGAGAAAGAATTAAAAAAAACAAAACATCAACGTAATCAGGTTAGCCTAAGGTATGAGTTACCATCGTCTTTTGGACAGAAGCTTACAGTACCGTAACTCGTACTATAGGCAATGGAATGCAAATTAAGTGAAAAATTATTGAATACAGTAAACTAAAATAAAAAACGCATTACAGTTAAAGCTTAAGAACAATGACGACAAGAATTTTTACCTTTGTGGTGGCGAGCAGTTGGCATACGTGAATGATTGTCTCGCTTGGCGGCGAGAAAAAGGCGTTTGTTTCGCGTTCGACTTCCAAATTTTGTTCGACTTCCAAGACAAAAAAATTCAAAATGTTGGTCAAATTCCAATTTGTTCGATGTCTAAAGCGTTCGAAAACCAAGGTTTGCTTATATATATATATATATATATATATATATATATATATATATATATATATATATATATATATCTTTGATTGTGACGGACCTCACGTTGTCGTGTGGGGAACCCTGTGACTTTATTCACCAGGACCGAACTCACAAAGCCGGCATCTACCTGAATGGCC
Organism: Antennarius striatus; assembly: GCF_040054535.1. Classification (NCBI taxonomy): domain Eukaryota; kingdom Metazoa; phylum Chordata; class Actinopteri; order Lophiiformes; family Antennariidae; genus Antennarius; species Antennarius striatus. The sequence goes on along the minus strand of NC_090777.1, from coordinate 4,621,125 downwards.
GGACCGTAACATCGAAGCAGCCTTCGTCTTCCCGTTCGTCCGTCACACACACACGGAGCCGTTACGGCTTCGTCGGACACAACATCTTGTGATGGTGAAGAAAAAAAAGATATCAAAGTCTGATTTTTATATATTATTGTTATATCGTGGAATTTCCACGGGTTCCCACTAGTTTGTGTCTATATGCCTTTGTTATTTTGACAATGCAATATACTTTTTTTTTTCAACCAAATATTTTTTCCAATCAAATATTTTCAGTTTTTCAAAATTTCGCAATATTTTCAGCTAGAAACTCCATTCAAATCTTAAAACTTCCCAAAACTTTGAATGTCTCAGGATTGTTTTTGAATATGTATTTGATTCCACCTAATTTTACTAAACTATTACAACAAGTTTCATGAAAATAGGGTGAGTAATTTTTCTGTCTTCCTGCCAATATTGAACAAAAAAAACATTCCTTATTTACTTATTTTATTTCAATTAGAGCCACAAACATTGAAGACAGGCCAGTGTTGAACAGCTTTGAAGTTTACTGCAGATTCTCCTCCTCCTTGCGTAACCTCATGACTCGATTTGGCTAAACCCACTGCAGCCAGTCAGTCTTTGGTCTTCACATTCTTTCCTTCATGAAAATCAATGAAATAAATAGGGTGCATCTCAGCACAGGAAACTGAGGGGAGGCGGCGCTGCAGGTTATCCAGAGTGCACGTTCAGAAGCCCAGACAGAAACACACGAGCCACAAAGACTGATGGAAGTATTGACCGAGAAGTTAGAGGGAGAGGCGAGAGCAAGATGGAGGGGGGAGATGGAGGTAAAAGTAATGGAGGAAGAGCGACCAGGGAATGAACTTTCAACGAGAAATAGAACTGAAGAAAACCAAAGGGAATCACTAAACCCTGGAAAGAGTCATTGACACATCGAGGTGTGTTAAATAAAACTCTTCTCAAGGAGATCAGATGATGAAGACATTGAATGATTTAGAGACAAATGGAGAAGGTAGACTTCTCTGAGTATTCCCAGATTAGACGAAGAAATAAAGAGGTTTCTGTATGCAGTGCTTCAAATTTGCCATAATGGTCATTATTTCAGTGTTGGAGATGACCTCAATGAAATCATAGGATCAA